>NC_092158.1:84294207-84414207 GCF_045791955.1 Oncorhynchus clarkii lewisi
TATCACCTTGACAACATCCGGTGTAATTGCAGCGAAAATTCAAATTACAAGAATCGTAATATTAAGAGTCCCAGCTACATAACAAATGGTCCTTTTGATCAATAAAGTCCTTCTTTATATCCCCCAAAAAGTCAGTTTCATTGGCGCGCTTGACTCAGTAATCCATCGGTTTCCCTCATTCAAAATGTATACAAATGAATCCCGTAAATTACCAATTAACGTCTTCCAAACATATCAAACAACGTTCCTAATCAATCCTCAGGTACCCTAATATGTAAATAAACGATAAAATGTAAGACGGAGAATACCGGAGACCATTATAAACTTTAAGATAAATAACGATCACCGGAACGTGCAACAAACGCTACAGCCAAAATGGGAGCCACTTACTAAAACTACAAATTCTAGCTAATTTTTCAAAAAACAAGCCTGAAACTCTTTCTAAAGACTGTTGACATCTAGTGGAAGCCCTAGGAACTGCAATCTGGGAAGTATTCCTTTTATATTCCCATTGACAGCCATAGTAATCAGGGGTGAGCTGAAAAAAATAGAATTCTGGATGGATTGTCCTCGGGTTTTCAAATGCCATATCAGTTCTGTTATACTCACAGACATTATTTTAACAGTTTTGGAAACTTTAGAGGGTTTTCTATCCAATACTATATGCATATAGTATATGCATATCCTAGCTTCTGGGCCTGAGTAACAGGCAGTTTACTTTGGGCACCTCATTCATCCAAACTTCCGAATACTGCCCCCTAGCCCGAATACGTTTTTAAGCTCTCCCTGAGAGACAGTGACCGGTGAACACCACAGAGACGATTACTGGTTGTGTGTGGGACTGAGTGTGTGTGTGTGTGGGACTGAGTGTGTGTGTGTCTGTGTGTCTGTGTGTAGGAGGGTAAGAAGACTTGAGGTAGCTCACCAGAGAGGATGGCCTGTATCTCCTGGAGTGATCAGAGAAAGGGTCCTTGTTATCTGGGATCCTTGGGACGTCCCTACCTCATTGAAGTTTACATGTAAAAGGGTTAGGGTTAGATTAAGGATAGGGGATAGGGTTTAGGGTAGAGATAGCATTAACCTCAGAGCGAGTTCAAAGGTCCACTTCTTTCATGCTTTTCTCCGCTCGCTATCCCGCTCTTTCTTCTTCTTGCGTCAACTATTTTGGGATGGAAGGTGTCCAGAAGAGGGGATGACGCGTGGTGAAGTGCGCGTGTGCGTGCGTGTGTGTTTTCTTGGGCATACAATATGTTTGTGTAAGTGGGCTTGTGTTTCTGTTCAGCTGGCAGGGAAAGCTGTCGAGTGAGACAGTGAGAGGGCCAGCATGCTGCAGCATGCCACTGCGTCAGGAATATTTTAAGCAGTCCTCTCGCTCTGGGCCTGTGTGTGTAACCGTGCGTGTGAGTTTGTCTCTGTGTTTTTAGTGCTCTTGCATGGTCATGTTGAACAGTATGCACTTGTGTGCATGTGCCTCTGTTTACAAATTCACTGATGCATTTTCACTCAAGGTTTTTAGCCCTAATGGAAAACATGATGAAGTCATTACATGGGAACATGGCAGTATTCTGACGTTGACAGATGCAGCTTCCAATAAAATAAACCCAATCAAACGATTAGCTGAAGGAAAAAGTGATGCTGCTCTTTCCCCAGTTGCTATAGGACATTTCCATGTAAAAGGAGCCATGAGCACCAACATGTCAAGTTCATAGGAGCATGTCAAATCAAAACTAAGAGTCTATTTTTGAGAAATTAAGGAATATATACATTTTCCAATTATTTTCCATCCTAAAAATGAGGAATAAGCAAAGACTTTGATTTGTGGTCAAACAGATGGAAAAAGGGTCTTAGACAACATCTAGCAGGAAAAGTCTGACAAGGTATTAGAAATGCATCCATATTGAAGTAAAGACCCCTGCCAACTAATATCAGCACTTATATTTAGTTTTGGAGAACTTATTTGCCTCCAGTAAGTTTAAGAAACATTGCCTTGTGCCTTGTAATTCCGTTATAAAAAACACACATTATCTTTCAGATATTTTCAAAATGTTCTCCCTCATGAGGACTGAGGATAATGAAAGTTCACAGAAGTAATAGTTAAAGGTAGACCTACCAGTTAGTTATAGTGTTTTTACTAATATCAAGTTTATTAATTATTAAGTGATTAAAACGTGTAATTCTGTTACCAAATTGGCAATTGAATTACTGGAAAATCGGTAATGCAATTACTGCAATTGAATTGACTACAATGGGAAATCATAGTACTCACAAACCACAGATGGGTCACCTGCTACTGTCCTCCCTTCAACTGACATACTGTTATGTTCAGTTCATGACAGTTTTTTTTCCTCTTTCTGTCGTCTGGGGCCGCATAAGTGTTTTTTCGGTCCAAATAGTGTAAATAAAAAATCATTATTATCTGGTTGGAAAAACGCTTTCAGTGTAAACTTAAATGACTAAAGCCACATATAAAGTAAGTAGAAAAGACAATGGACCTATATATTTTAAAATACCGTAAAATGTATTAGAGAGAGGCTTCTATTTGAGTTAGGTGTCTATATCTGTAATTGCACACAGCTTTTGCTAATTTGCATAGTTAATTGTTTAATTCCAGTATTTACTTCCAGAATTGTAATAATTTTTAAAATTTCCTTCACAAATGTGTTATCATTTACACACTGTCACATTTATTTTATCATAGTATGCCTCTCTCTCTCTCTCTCTCTCTCTCTCTCTCTCTCTCTCTCTCTCTCTCTCTCTCTCTCTCTCTCAAAAAAACAACCTTTTCCTTGACAATAATTATTCTCCTTTGACTGCATTTTCGCGATTTTTTTTAATATATTTTTTTAATATATATTTTTTAAATTATTCTTTTTGGGGGGGGGGGTTCTGTACTGTCGAAGTTGTTGACTGTTTTTGTGCTTGCCAGTTAGCTAGCAGTTCTCAGCTGTTAGCAGAAAATGGCTAGAAGATTCTTAATGGCGATTTAAAGAAAGATAGTTGCCCAATTGTTTTTGAGTCATTACTGAATTATTTAATGTAACAAATCAAACATTAAACTGCTTAAAATATTTAGGTAATTCATGGTAACCTCCGTAAACATTTCATTTACACCCACCGTTTCTTTGAGACTGGAATTTATTTGCTGAAATGTGTGCCCGCTGCCCGGCTATTAAAAGGGACTATTTGAGACTGCTTTTAATTGAAGTTTTACGGTACTGTAATCTTTGAGAACTAACAATCACCAAAATTAAAGGTAGACAGTCATGGAGAATAGAAAATTCCCAAAACATTAATATATCAGTATTGATTTTGCTATTATGTTTAAGCAAAATAACATGGAATTAGCTATGGCAAAATGCATAGAATTGCAGGAGATTGCATTTAAAATTACAAACAATTATCTACACTGCCTAGATAGGAGCCTCTAAATAAAATTCAGAAATTCAGCCTCATCGATGGGTTGGTTATGCCCATTGGCCTGAAACAGCCCCCGGCTGGGTGAGGCAGGGTGGGGAGTGGGAGCAGTGGCTATCTCCTCTGTAGGTAAAGATCCACTGTAGGGGTCAGAAGTCAGCTTGGGGTATCTCCCACACCCAAATTGCTACAAATTCTCCCTATTCTCCCTTTGTTGAAGTGAGTTTTTCCATATAATCGGTGTTAAGAATGAAGGGTAAAGCCTTGTGTGTTGGTTTGCCATCTCTGGTTCCCCCTCAACCATCCTTTCCCTGTCTGTCAAAACAAATGAGTCCTCCTTCTACCCCCTGCTCCTCCATGTTGGCTTTCAGACAGCCCCCCTCCTGGTGCCTTCCCAGCATGGCCCCCTATCTACCCCATCATCCTATCCTCCTGACACATCTTACCTGCCGGATCCCCCTTTATCCACCTCAGCCCCAACCCTCTTCTGTCTGGCTGTCTGAAGCTCTTCCAACCACAGGCAAACCACTAAACCAAACAGTCTGACAGCACAGTCTTCACTGCACATATCATATACCACAGACAAGCAGACAGAGCACTCCCCCCACCCTTACTGTCACACTGCAGACAGACAGCCGCCTCTCCAGCCACCCAGCCTGAACTACACACAACCTTACCTTCACGCTACTCCACAGACCACCAAACCCCTTTACATACATACCACCGAGACCACACACCCTTAGCTCCAGAGCACGGCTGCAGTGCTACAGGAACAAGTCAGGGGAGTGGGGTTAGAACAGAGAGGCTAGGGGGAAGCGTGTCTGGACCTGACGACAGCTACAGTAACAGTTACACAGCCTGGAAGTAGGCTTTCATCTCTTCCTCCTGATTTGTTTTTTTGAGTTAGCTCTGTTGTTTCGTGGGACAGATAGACCGTGTATCGAGTGATTATGTTAGTGATTATGTGTGCAGTAAATAACAGTCTGGTTGTGTGTGTATGTGCGTCCAGCTGCAGCAGATGCTGCTGATATCAGATAGCCTGTGAGATGCCGTTGGGCTGTTTTTGTTTCCCAGGCTTTGTCCCTTGATGATCAGTCTTTTTGTGTAGGCATCATGGCAGACAAAACAGTGAACAGTGCACCCAGTTAGAACAATCCAGACAATTTAGGAGAGGGGACAGCAACGCCCCCCCCTATCCTGTACCACCTGAATTAGCCCAACAAGTAAAAGCTGGGAGAAAGGACACCGTAGTGCTCATCGACACACATATTCGAACAGGGCGGACACACACACACACACACAGTTGCTCTAATCAGGAGGATGGTGGTTTACTAGTCATAATCACAGCCCAGGTGCCAATGACTTCATCTCCTGTCTGAGGCTTACCAGGCTCACCCCTGTATAGTGGGTGTGTGTCCGTGTGTGTGTCCGTGTGTGTGTCCGTGTGTGTGTCCGTGTGTGTGTCCGTGTGTGTGTCCGTGTGTGTGTCCGTGTGTGTGTCCGTGTGTGTGTCCGTGTGTGTGTCCGTGTGTGTGTCCGTGTGTGTGTGTCCGTGTGTGTGTGTCCGTGTGTGTGTCCGTGTGTGTGTCCGTGTGTGTGTCCGTGTGTGTGTCCGTGTGTGTGTCTGTGTGTGTGTCTGTGTGTGTGTCTGTGTGTGTGTCTGTGTGTGTGTCTGTGTGTGTGTCTGTGTGTGTGTCTGTGTGTGTGTCTGTGTGTGTGTCTGTGTGTGTGTCTGTGTGTGTGTCTGTGTGTGTGTCCGTGTGTGTGTCCGTGTGTGTGTCTGTGTGTGTGTGTTGCACACCCAACTACTATTTTATACAAAGACTCTTTGTCCTTAAATGTCAGGTGAAACACAAAAGACTGGTCCTGGTCCTACTCTGTGACTCTCACTGACTCAACACAGATAGAGATCACATACACACTATGTTGTGGCCGGGACACATTGTCTAAGAACAGTCTTCAGGGAATAGAAGTCCAGCTCTGTATAGTAGACACATCTACCAGTTACAATGGTATTATTAGGGATTACAGCAGGGTTTACTAAAGTTAGAGTAACAGCACCTCTCTATGTGATGATTCACTACACCAGTTACAATGGTATTATTAGGGATTACAGCAGGGTTTACTAAAGTTAGAGTAACAGCACCTCTCTATGTAATGATTCACTACACCAGTTACAATGCTATTATTAGGGATTACAGCAGGGGTTACTAAAGTTAGAGTAGCAGCACCTCTATGTAATGATTCACTACACCAGTTACAATGCTATTATTAGGGATTACAGCAGGGGTTACTAAAGTTAGAGTAACAGCACCTCTCTATGTGATGATTCACTACACCAGTTACAATGGTATTATTAGGGATTACAGCAGGGTTTACTAAAGTTAGAGTAACAGCACCTCTCTATGTGATGATTCACTACACCAGTTACAATGGTATTATTAGGGATTACAGCAGGGTTTACTAAAGTTAGAGTAACAGCATCTCTCTATGTGATGATTCACTACACCAGTTACAATGGTATTATTAGGGATTACAGCAGAGTTTACTAAAGTTAGAGTAACAGCACCTCTCTATGTGATGATTCACTACACCAGTTACAATGGTATTATTAGGGATTACAGCAGGGTTTACTAAAGTTAGAGTAACAGCACCTCTCTATGTGATGATTCACTACACCAGTTACAATGGTATTATTAGGGATTACAGCAGGGTTTACTAAAGTTAGAGTAACAGCACCTCTCTATGTGATGATTCACTACATCAGTAGCAGTAGATTGACTTCTGGATAAACAAGCAGCTTAGACCTGAGGTTGAGGACCAGAGGCCCTGGCACTGGCCCCAGAGGCCTGCCTGGCTGAAGAGAGACGGACCACCCCTTGAGGGTAGTAGCGTTCTCCTCTCTTCCCCAGTGACTGTCCCCTCCCCTGCCCAGAACAGCAGGCCAAGTGGGTGGTTGGTTGGGGTCACCCCTCAAGAGATCTAGTGGTCACTGGTCACTCAGCACCCATGGTATACTATATAGTGACTGTCACCTAAAATGTTGGTTGATGCCCTGTTGAGTAGTAGGCTATGTTACAGTCTAGTATTGATATTCATGTGTTAATAATATACTAGTACTGTTTGGTGAAGCTGTTAGTTTGGGTCTGTCTGTTTGTTCAGTGCCTGTCTATGGGTTGTTTGGTTTGCTGTGGTTTCTTTGGCTCCAGGGTGGTTTATTTGGTTAGCTATGGTTGGTTGAGGTTTTTGGGGGTAGTTTGGGTTTTTATGTGGCTTGTTTGGTTGCGTGTTAGTCCATGTGGTGTTTTGTGGGTTGTTTGTGTGTGCAAGTGGGGTTTGTGTGTGTGTGTTCAGGGGGTATTCTGCTGGACGAGGCGAGGTTCTGTTTACAGAGCAGGTCCCAACAGAGCCCAGTTCTCTGACCCTCACATTCCATAACCACCGCTAATCGTCTCCGTCTGTGAAACACTTCACCACATCTCTCAATTCTCAATCTCTCTCTCCCTCTCTAGAGCCCCCCAACCCTTTATCCATCCCCCTCTCTCTTCCTCTCTTGAGCCCCCCAACCCTTTATCCATCCCCCTCTCTCTTCCTCTCTTGAGCCCCCCAACCCTTTATCCATCCCCCTCTCTCCCTTTCTCTGTTTGTCAATTTTCCGTACCCCCTCTAACCATGTTTTCCAGTCTTTTGAGTTTGACACTGTTTTATTGACTGGTACACATTATGAGCAATATGCCCTCAAAGCATCTGCATAAATAACACACATAATAACTAACACGTAACATCTGCCCCCTCCTCCACCCTCCTGCTCTCTGCTCTCTCTCTCTCTCTGTCTTTATTCTTTCTCCATGGCTGTTCTGTTTTTCTCTGTGTTGTTGTTCTCTTCTCACAGTGAGCTCATTCTGGGCTGTGGTCATAGAAGTGTAAATTAGAACCAGAAGAGTTTCTGAAGAGTGAGGCACATATCCCCTCTCCTCCCATTCCCTCGCCCTCTCTCTCTTCCTGTTTCTCCTCCCTCTCTCGGTCTCTCCCTTTGACAATTTGAAAGCATTCCCACTTTGAGAACTCCGTCCAACAGCACATTTGGCCCGTGTGTGTGTGGGTCTATGTTAGTGTTTCTCTCTCTCCCTCCCTCCCTCTCTCGCTGCTCCACTCTGCTCTGCTGCTGTGTCCTCTGAGGCTGCTCTTGGCCAGGTGCAGCGGTTTGCTCACAGCTGCCTGACAGATGAGGTGAGGGGCTCTGGAGTGTCTTTTGCATCTTCTTGTGAAAGTGTTTAGAGCCGCTGTAAACCCCAGTGTAAAGACTGGAACTTTACTGGGACTGGCTGAGACCTCTCAGACCTCTGAGGTTGTATAGGCTAGGTGCAGGCTCGGTTGACAGTGTGTGTTCTGCTGCAGAACATATCACATATGTGTTCTGTGTGTTCTCCATGGTTTCACAGGGGTGTGTGTTTGGGAAGTTTGTATAAGATGTGTTTTGTGGATTGAGGTTGGTATGTGGCAAACTGGCGGCCTATTTTTTGTGTGGACTGTGTTGTTTGAGAGTAGCATTTTGAGGAGCTCTGTAAGCGAGCGTTGGTGGGTCCCGGCCATGTGAGCCCAGGCTGTCAAATCAAGTCAAATGTTATTGGTCATACACGTGTTTAGCAGATGTTATTGCGAGTGTAGCGAAATGCTTGTGTTTCTATCTCCGACAGTGCAGTAATATCTAACAAGTAATATCTAACGATTTCAATACACACACATCTATGTAAAGGAATGGAATTAAGAATATATAAATATATGGGCGAGCAATGTCAGAGCGGCATAGACTAAGATACAGTACAATAGAATGCAGTATATATCAATGAGATGAGTAATGGAACATATATAAACATTATTAAAGTGACTAGTGTTCCATTTATTAAAGTGGCCAGTGATTTCAAGTCTATGTATATAGGCAGCAGCTCTAATGTGCTGCTTATGGACTTTAACACACAAATGTGGAAATGACAACACACACATATTTACAGAGCGGTCAATACATCATTGACAGGGTCGTGGTCATAGTTTGCCTACTGAGTGGTTGATGGCTCCCATTACTGTGAGAAACACACTAGAGGATCCAGCACTAACGCCTCAACCAGCCAGCCCCACACTTTTATTGTGGCAGGAATGGAGACGCTGTCCATTAGCAGACTGACAAACCACAATAACATTAATTATAACTGTAACTCTGGCCCAGATACAGAGAGAGAGAGAGATAATTGTGGTAAAGAAGTAGCCACCATGTCATGTGTTTTCAGAGTAAAGCTATAAAACCTATACAGGGTTTCAGCCCCTGACCTTGTCAGTGTGTGCTTGAGTCAAGAGAACCACATCTCTCTTCAGGGCCGTTCCATATGATTTCAATCCCTTTCTGACTGCACCTCTTTTGGTGTGAATGAAACCTTTCATACATGTTTGCCCATGTTGGAAGTGGTCAGAAAGTGGACTTTTAAAAATATTTTTTTTAAACATTCAGGAGATGGAGGTTCTCAAAGTTGACCCATTTTTTCATACCCCACACTACCATGAGACATTCATGTGTGCCTGTGTAAGTACCATTGGTGGGTTGGTTGGCCCTGCCAGACTGTCACATTGACAGAAGGCAGCTGCTGCAGCTGCTGCACACTAATATTAACATCTGGGTCAAAGGTGACATCCTGTCACAGTGTGGGTCAATGGGCCATTTGATCAGACCACCTTGTTTGGGCTCAGTCATTTGGTTAATTCTGGATCTTAACAGGTGTGATGTGTTCATTCTACAGCCAATGTTAAGATGAGCTTAGGCAGAGAGGAAGAGGTGAAGCGAGAGACATAACTGGGCCCAAAATGTGTCTTCTGCAGCAGGTGGCTTTTTGAAATGGCCCTTTAAATTAAATTAAAACCAAAAATCAAATTTTTGTTTTCAGACATTTTTACCACATAGACCATTTTGACCTTGTGGCTGTGGTAACTAGTGGAAACCATTGTGCCTGATGTTCACATGCATATCTGGCCTCTCATTAGCTAGAATGGTCCCACCTGATCTTGCCCCCATCTCGACTGTTTTCCATCTTTTAAGAAATGTGTTTTCATTGTTAGAGCGGCCACTGGAGTATCTAGCCAAGTATTTTTATTTATTTATTTAACTAGGCAAGTCAGTTAAGAACACACTCTTATTTATGATGGCCTACCCCGGCCAAACCCTAACCCGGACGATGCCGGGCCAATTGTGTGCCGCCTTATGGGACCCCCAATCATGGCCAATTGTGATACAGCCTGGAATCAAACCGGGGTCTGTAGTGACGCCTCTAGCACTGAGATGCAGTGCCTTAGATCGCTGCGCCACTATGGTTTAGGCCATATCTCACTCTTGAGTGTCTTCACTCTATTTCCCAGATCAGGCGTAAATACACACCTAGATCGATAAGAGGATTAAGGTTAGAGAGAGATTCTGATTGAAATGGGTTTGGGACCAGCAACCCTCATCCTGCTGTACAGGGTGTTCACCAGGGGGCATGTCTGGGGAACTGAATACCACAGTGATGCAGCGTGCTGATTTCTACAGGACTAACCCAAAGGAGGGGGTTCATGTTCCAAATGTTTTTGTGTTGTGAATGATCTAGGGGACCTCACGCTTTTGGAGTTTTCTCATGACCCAGAACCACCAAGTAAACAAAATCATGGTTTGTACCCAGGCCAACCCTTATCATCTGTGACCCACAGTCTATTCAGTAAACACATTTCTTAGACGATTCCCCTCCTCCAGGGTATTTAACCTGATTAGACCACAATAATCATGTCTCTATTAGATTCACCTGACTGACTGGAACACAAGGGGGACCTTCAAAGACACTTAAAGGGATAGTTTGGTAATTTGGCAATGAGGCCCGTTATCTACTTACCCAGAGTGGAAGGAACTTGTGGATTCTATTTGTATGTATCTGCGTCCAGTATGAAGGAATTTAGAGGTAGTGTCACAAGCTGCTAACACTAGTTAATTAACAACTTCCTTCAAACTGCATGCAGATACACACAAACTATATCCACAAGTTCATCTGTCTCTGGGAAAGTAGATAAAGGGCCTCATTGCCAAAATCCTTGTCTACCCCTTTAAGTACCTAAGTAAGGCCTCCTGATGCATATACAACATCTTTACCTTCATCTCTGTCTTTGTACTGAGTCATGGTACTGGGTCCTTACCAACTCCAGACAGCCACTGTCTCTCACTTCTCTGGGAGAGATCTGGCTTTTCTACGGTGGTCTGGAGTTAGGCCCTTGCGTGATGTCAGAGGCTCTGTAGAGGGCTGCAGCTTGGAGTCGCACGCCATGGTGTGTTTATGTGTGTGCCGTGTGTGTATATCATGCACGTGTTTGTACAAAGTAGATCAGGCAGAGATCAGGGTCAGGTGAGATGTTTGCACTATCTCTCTTCTCTCGCTCTCTCCTCTCCGTCTAACTCTTCTCTCGCTCTCCCCTCGTCTATCTCTCCTCACTCTCTGCTGTCGTCAGAGCCTCTGCTATCTGCCTGCAACGTGTTTCCCTCTCCTCTCCTCTCCTCCCTCCCTCCCTCCCTACCTCCCTCCTTCTGTCTTTCTGGCCCTCCCGTGCCTTCTCTTAACCAGAGGATATGTTGTTATCTGTGTTTGGTCTTTCTCTCTGACAAACACATACTTCCAGTATTAGCAAAGGTCACAAGCAGACATTTGCTGTATACTACAGTAACTGTACCCTGCTTATAAGCCAATGACGCTACACTACTTCCTCGTTTTCATTCCTAAATTGTATTGGTCTTTAGGTACATTGATGTGTGTAGGTTCTTAACTGTATGTCTTGGGGTGAAAGGGTGGCTGTATGGATCTGTTTTGGTAGTATTTATGATTGACTGACTGGTACTGTGAGTGAGATATATCTGTAGAGTATTCATGGTTATATAGTGCAGGTAGACTGAAACCTGTTGAACTCTGGTAGACTCACAGAAAGTCACACTGAAGGTCAGTGTGCCATGTCCTTCTCCCGTCTGCTACTGTTGATCTACAGTCTCTAATGGCCTGTGTTGTCCTCTCCTCCTGTCACGTAGTCTCTCTGAGATTTCCTGGCAGCAGCAGCGTTTGCCTGGGCCCGCTCCAGTTCTAGGCTCTATGATGAGGGAGAGGTTAATCATTAGTCCCATGCTCTCCCTGCTCCATGGTGGAGAGGGCTATGGGGGCATGGGATAGGGGACTACATGATGGGCTAGAGGGGCTGTGGGGAGCAGAGAGAGGAACTAGAAGGGTAGTTTGGAAGTTCAGAGTGAGTGTAGTGGTGTTGATTTAATTTCAGATATAGCCTTGGATTTGATTTCATCCTCCCTGCTGTGTGACTGGTGCCAGTATCATAACGAGGTTGCACAATCTTTACCCAATGAACTTTCACCAGCAGCAGGGCAGGTTGCAGCGAGGTTTGTTTGCTTAAGAAAGACAGACCTTGACCACCCTTTACGCCTTCCTTACACACAAACTTTTAATTGGTTAGCCAACCAGGAAATAAAAATAAGAAGGTAATTTAATAAATATTCTGCCAATACAGTGGTAGTTAATGTTTAATGTTGTACGCTCCTTGTGCGTCTCTGTGCCACACTACACTATTTCTATTCCCTTATTATTGGACACAAAAGACTACTCTATTCCCTTTCTATTGGATGTCTCTGCCGTCACGTTATAGTCTATACTGTAGCCTGGCTATTAGTTTACTGTAAAACCCTTTGGCTTTCACCACTTTGTCATTTTCTGTGTAATAGACTCTGTCTCCTCTCCTCCTGAATAATCCTTCATTCTGCACTGTCATCTCTGTCTCTCTCTCGTCTCCCCCTCCTCCAGCCTCTCTGGTGGAGCTCCAGTATGTAAGGAATGCCAGATACTTTGGGAGATCTTGAATCCAGTCAGTGGATGACTGACAGGCCTAAGACCCGCCCCCTCCCCAGATTGCACCCAGGCCTATATCCTGTCTCCTAAACCCTTCTCATATAAAACAGGATCAAGGATCAATGACACCTTTTTGTCTTGGCTCGCTGTGCGAGGCATCACTCTTACTCTTTTCTCTCTCACACGCACGCACGCACGCACACACACACACACACACACACTCCTAATATTTTCTTCCTATTCTGTCTCTTCATCTCCCTCATAACTGTGTCTAAACCCCCCCCCCCCCCCCCCCTCTCTAGCCTCCATCCCGTTCTTTGCGTGTGAGTTGAAGGCGGTGACTCCGTACCGGAGGGGTTTCTTCTGTGGGGACCAGAGCATCACCTACCCCTACCTGGAGAGAGAGGCCATCCCTGACGCACTGCTCATCGCTGGGGGCATCGTCATCACTGGCCTCACGGTGAGACACACAACACAACACACCACTTACACACTGTATGATCTTACTGAGTATATACACATGACATACTATCTTACACACTGTAGGATCTTACTGAGTATATACACATGACATACTATCTTACACACTGCAGGATCTTACTGAGTATATACACATGACATACTATCTTACACACTGTAGGATCTTACTGAGTATATACACATGACATACTATCTTACACACTGTAGGATCTTACTGAGTATATACACATGACATACTATCTTACACACTGTAGGATCTTACTGAGTATATACACATGACATACTATCTTACACACTGCAGGATCTTACTGAGTATATACACATGACATACTATCTTACACACTGTAGGATCTTACTGAGTATATACACATGACATACTATCTTACACACTCACTGTAAGCAGACAAGAGGTTTACCTGGAAGTAGATGTATTTATGAGCCATTCAATATTTAGCCTTTATTTAGTCAGGTCATTGAAAAAACCTTCTCTTTTACAATACGCTGTGAAAGTGTAGCATCGTTTCTCTACCGTTATCTAGCTCAGCTTTTTTACGAAGAGGACTGATTCTAACTCTTGTTCCTCCTCTTCTTCCCTGGCCAGATTGCGCTGGGCGAGTGTTACCGGGTCCGATTTCGTGAGGTGCAATCACGGGCCTTCGTGCGCAACCTCTACGTGTCCTGCCTCTATAAGGAGCTGGGAAGCTTCCTGTTCGGCTGCTGCGTGGGCCAATCATTGACCAACATGGCCAAGCTGAGTGTGGGGCGCCTGCGACCTAACTTTCTGTCGGTGTGCAACGTGACATACGCCTCGCTCAACTGCGTCCCCGGCTCCTACGTGGCCCAGGTCACCTGCAGGCAGCCCAAACACAAGATGGTGGAGGAGGCCAGGTCAGTACCGAGAGAGACGCCTTCCCTATTCACACTATAGGGCCAGGCCTGGCCAAACTGAGCTGGCCTGGTTACACACACACCATAGTTGCTGGAACTGTGCAGGAAAGGACAAGGTGAAAATAAATATCAGAACTAGCACAGTGCAGTTGTGGTTGGTCCTGTAATGTGAATCAAGCTTCAGTGTATCAGAGTTGGGCTCAATTCCTGTCAGTTGGATTGGATATGAGATTTTTCCGTTGTTATGCAATCCTGAAAAGTCATGCACTGACTGGAATTGAGATGGAATAGACCCAAACGCCGCTAGTCTAGTCAAAGTGAAAGTCTGTTTTTGTGAGAAAATATTGCTATGAATGTTTATTACCATAGATATAGATGGAGCAATATTGACACTAGATAACTGGGTTAATGAATGACATCCCTGTTATCCCTTTATCTTTCAGGAAGTCCTTTTTCTCTGGCCATTCCTCCTTTGCCATGTACACCATGCTCTACCTGGCGGTAAGTGTCACTGGCAATTGGAGAGACACACACACACACACACACACACACACACACACACACACACACACACACTTGCACGTGCCTGTGGCGACAAAGAACAGTACACCTGCCAAGTAACGTTTATACACTTGAAGTCACCTGCTTTAGCTGGGATTACTACAGATTAGTTGAAGGAAGGAAAGAATGATCTTTGACAGTTTTAACTTTCACTGTAATTATGAAAGAAAATATTGGACACTTTGTCCCTGTAGAGATGGAGTGCACACATACTCACAAACACTCAGACATTCATGCACACTCACAAACACACGTTGTACATGCAAACTCTGAGAAAGGCAACTTTTCAAAAGCCGTCCTGCCTGAAATGAAAAGGGAGAGGGAGGAAGTTTTCCACAGGGCTTATGAATAGAGGGAGAGATGTAGAGCAGACAGAGCACTCCTTGTTTGGGGGGTGGGGGTGGGGGGGGGGCTGCTGAGAGATCCACAGGCTTCTTTCAACAAGAGAACCCCACTCCCCTCCTCTCTCTCTACTGGACCATTGGTGAGGAACACATTGTGGGGTGAGAAATGACAGAGGAAGACAAAAGCCCATCATGGCTCAAGCATTTGTTCCCATAATGTATTCATTCACATTCTAAATGGAATTCCTCCACTTCATTAAGTCTCCAATGGCCCGGAATATGACTGGAATAATCGCAAAACTATTTACGGGAAATATATATGAAACTCATTCAATTTCTATCTGATAAAAGGAGAGGATTCACCATTCAAAAACATTGTTAATAGATTTCTCGGGTCCTCCCCTCCCTCCTCACCCCCACTTAGGGACAGAGAGAAAGAGGGAGAGAAAGAGAGTGAGGCATTGAGAGCAGTTGAGTGTCCTGAGAAAAACAAGGGGCCTCATTCTTCATTCTGTCTCCTCTTCTCCCTCTCTTCTCCCTCTATCTTCCCTCCATCCCGTCTGTGGCTTCCTGGCGTATAGCTAGTACTACTACTGCAGACTGACTGTGTCCTTTAGAATCCATGGGACCTGCAGCGACATGCAACCAGGGCCCTGGGCCAGCTGCTGGTTGGAGGGCAAGAAGACTGACACCTGCTTCCAGCTCCCCTCCCCTCCGGAGGAATACGTTCCACATGTTCCAGTGACAGGCCCAGGCCTGGCAGTAGTCACCTCAGAAACAGCACCATGCATCTCTACAGTTAACCCCTGACCCCTCAGTCAGTCTCTGTCTGGTCCCTGACTAACAGACACTCCTCCTCTATTGTAGTAATGATGGGGCTTGGAGGGCAAGATGAGATGGAGGAGAGGTTTATTAGGGTGCTGAGCCCAGTGTGGATGGACGAATGCAATGTCCTCTTCCTCACCCTCTAGACGTGTGTGTTAACTGTGTTTAATGTACCATGTGACCAGATCACTGTGGAAAGAACCAACTACACTGCAGTTTATGCACACACACAGACACATGCAAAAATGCATGAGTGCCTGCACACACACACACACACACACACACTTCTCATATTTGAAGGCTCTGATCATGTGACGCTGCTCTCCTTCTCCAGTTCTACCTGCAGGCGCGGTTGTCATGGCGAGGGGCTCGTCTGCTGCGCCCGCTGCTGCAGTTCCTGCTGGTGATGATAGCCGTGTACACCGGGCTGAGCCGCATCTCTGACTACCGCCACCACCCCACCGACGTGATCACCGGCTTCATCCAGGGAGGCCTCACCGCCTACTGGGTGGTAAGTGTCTGTCTCTCCCCTCCCTCTGGCTCTATGGAGCTGTGGGATTGGGAACAAATGTGTTGATGTATGATCTCCTATGTCAGTCAGGCTTACAGGATGAAATAATGTCAACCATGCCTGCCTAAACAATAACAGGGCATCATGTCCTATCTATCTGCCTATACAATCTGTATTTGTCTCATTCAGTCCCTATATGGTGGGATCTCATCTGGGTCAGGCTGAGCAGTATAACCAGTCTCTCTGGCGGTTGGGATATCTGTCTTATGTTTGACGGATTCTCTTGGTTGCCTTTGTGTGTTTGACGGACAGTGTTCCATCTCTATGTATCTGTGTTTGACGGACAGTGTTCCATCTCTATGTATCTGTGTTTGACGGACAGTGTTCCATCTCTATGTATCTGTGTTTGACAGACAGTGTTTTATCTGTGTCTCTCCAGGCCTTCTATATTTCCTCCATGTTTAAGAACAACCGTCCAGACCTGTCTCCCACCAGCATGTCTCTGGAGAGCCCCCTGTCTAGCCAACAGACCGTCTGCTAGCACCACCTGCCCCAACACACCCCTCCTCACCTACCTGGACGGATGGGAGAAAAGACAGGAAGAGAGAGAGAGGGAGAGACAGTCAGATAGCAGCACAGGGAGGGAGACAAGGTGTGTGAAAAGGAAGGGGGATGAGATAAGAGGTAGAGCAGGTAAAGAGTGTTCTAGCAAGTACACACATGTTCTGATGAATACGTCAAGACACGCACGCACACGTAGTGTCACCCCTCTCTCTCACTAACACACACACACACACCAAATCACTGTAGAGTACAACCCGTCCACATGGAGATATGCATAGTAATTTTACAGATATTTTGTATATGAAAAACGACAAATGTTTCTATTTTTCAAATGAGAGTCGTAGATGAAGCTGCTAATGATAATGATTTTTTTCCTGTTCTAAGTTGAATATGTTTTATATGTGATGGTGGTTAGTGGGCAGTGCATTAGGTTAGCTCTCACAAACACACGGTCAGTCAGTGTCTCTAAATCATCTTCATTGGTCATTTGACCAGCCTGGATGATGACATCATCAGCTGGACTCCACTTTTTCAGCTTGACGTCCCCTGACTCTAATTCTGTGGATGTCTCATTGACGTCCCCTGACTCTAATTCTGTGGATGTCTCATTGACGCCCCCTGACTCTAATTCTGTGGATGCCTCTCCATCCTTCACCCTCTAACTACACAGCAACTAATAGAGGATGTCATGGACAAAGACAAAAGAGAACACTTTGTATTAAACCAAGTATCTTAACTTCAGTTACCCAGGAGTGATAGGGTGGAAATCTGCTTTGCCCAGGTTACGTCCCCTCCCCTTCACTCCCACGCTTTTCCATGTCTGTACTCTGTACTAACCACTTATTACTCTGTCTCAGAGGCGGAGCTATGACTGAACCCTGTAACCTTTGACCTATTACCCTGACCTCTGAGCTGCACCTTGAGTTATGCCACTCTCACAGGGGAGCCAAAATGGCTGCCTCGTGTTGCCTATGGCAGAGGTCCCCTGTATATTCCTATTAATAGCACTTGAACTACATAATGGAACCTACTCTGATAGTATAATTGATATTATATATATTTTATCTCAAGTTTGAATAATCAGTGTTTTATTTCTCTTAATATGTCACTCTCATACGGTATATGTTTTAGTTTTTTTCCAAATGATAATTATTCAAATTGAATGTAAATAGATATGTCTTTTTTATAAACCACACAGAATTTCAAAAGTATTATTAGTGCCATTTTTGGACAGTTTTTTTTCACGTTTATGTGTTATGTGTCTGTGTTGTTGATCAGGTACGCAGAGTTGTTGTTATTGTCATAACGACTAGACTGAGCCAGAGCTATTATCAGAAAGCTATTTCTTGTTTCCAGTTTTGTGTTTTTTGTTTTCTCTGTGAATGCCAGAATGGCTGAACATAACCACTGTACTCAAAAAACCAAACCAATAAAATGAATGTTGAATCTTTTGACCTCCTATTGTCCACTGATATTCCTTAATGTCTCACACACTTTTTTTTCTTTCTGCACAGAAACAATGTTTGTCGTCTGACTGTTTATATGCTCAACAGAGTAAAGAATCAGTTGTTCGTCACACACACATGACCAGTAAGTAAGTTCAAGCTTAGTTCAGGAAAAGTTAGAGGTGAAACCGAGAGCAACAAAAAATATTGAATCCTAAAGTCACAAGTGACTTCACCTCTAGTTTCTGACTGGGAAAGAACCCACCTACTTTCTCCCTCACCCACCCCGCTCTCCTTTCTCCCTCCCTTCTCTACCTCCCTCTCTCTTTCAATCCCTTTGGAGTGCAGCAGAGCGCTGGGCTTTTTGGGGATCATGCTGCCATGGCGATGCCTGGCTAGATAGTGGGCTGGGGAGGTGGAGGCCTTTTTATTTATTCTCTTTCTTTTCCAATCCACTTCCTGGCTGAGTGAGGAGAATAAAAGGCAGCTGAGATCAGAGTGAGAGAAAGGGAAGGTTGCAGTAATGGGTGTGTATGGAGGTGAGGAAAGGGGAGGGCTGGCATGGGGTTCAGTAATGAAGGGAACGAGTAATGGGTGTGTATGGAGGTGAGGAAAGGGGAGGGCTGGCATGGGGTTCAGTAATGAAGGGAAGGAGTAATGGGTGTGTATGGAAGTGAGGAAAGGGGAGGGCTGGCATGCAGCGGGAGAACGGGATGAAGGGAGACGCTGGGGTTCAGTAATGAAGGGAAGGAGTAATGGGTGTGTATGGAAGTGAGGAAAGGGGAGGGCTGGCATGCAGCGGGAGAACAGGATGAAGGGAGACGCTGGGGTTCAGTAATGAAGGGAAGGAGTAATGGGTGGGTATGGAGGTGAGGAAAGGGGAGGGCTGGCATGCAGCGGGAGAACGGGATGAAGGGAGACGCTGGGGTTCAGTAATGAAGGGAAGGAGTAATGGAGCAGTTGGCAGTGGGGAAGGGGAGAGGGAGGAGGGATTTGGGTGTGGGGCTTCGGGCTGGGAAGGAATGTGACGATGGTTGTCAGGCCTGTTTTGTGTCAATACTGTTACTAAGAGACACATTTAATTCCTTACCACTGTAAATGCCTGCGCTTGTGAAGATGTTGTCTATCTGTTTTTGTCTAGGTCATCATTGTGTGTGTGTGTGTTTTCTTTTTGAGTGAGCAGGAGAGAAGAGTAGGTGCTCTACTAAGCTTACAACACAGCCTTTCAAACATGACATCTTGATTGCTCCGTAGATGTCTTCCTTGGTGACCCTTTGACCTTGTTCAAATGAATGGGATTGACAAGAGGAGGCCGATTCTCCCTCCAGTCCATAGAGCAGAGAGGCCAGACTAACTGAGGCGTGTGTCCTGTCTATATGAAAGGTCCCACTAGTTCCAGCCCTCTCCACTGTGTGAGTTGTGGCTGTAGTTTAGTATACACATACCACAGTAGCCCCAGCCGGCCTGTGGTCATTTAGATGAGGCTGATTGAACACTAATCTCAGCCTGTAAAACACATTACCGTCTCCACGCTCCATTCTGAAATAAAATAAAGCACACTTTCTCCCTCTTCCCCATACTTAGGGCTGGGGAATTCGTTTGATAAGACATTTGTTTTTCAGATAAAATACAGGTCTAAAAACAGAATTGTTCCATGGGCGGATGTTACGGCGGGCGATCAGAATCAATGGTGTGGAGGTAGGGAACCCTGTGATGGGTTACTACTGCAGGCAGGCTGGCAGGCAGACAGACGGGCACGTAGCTCACCTGCATACCTGTCTAGTGGAGGTGGAGAGGACACCTGTATCATACCTGCTGTCTGCCTATCATACTATCAGATGGGATAACATCACCCAGGCATTTAAAACTCCCCCACCAGGCTTCCTTTGAGGGCTTCTTTCTGGTAATGTAATGACCAAGAAACTTCTACAGTCCGCCAAATACTTCTCATAATAAGGCACAGTTTCAAGCAGCTTACTGTTGTACATTGAATCAACAGTGGAGAAAGAGGAGCTATTTCTGCTTTGCATATAATCCCAGGGTCGGTCTCCATGGCATTACAGACATAGCCTCTGGATTGGAATTTAGTGGGGTTCTTATCCCTCTGCAGCTCAATTCTTGATAGAATTAGAAGGGATTAATGGGCTCTTTAGTATGCTTGAGTTGAGACCTGCTGCTGCTCAGCTCCATTAGACTGAATATTCCTCCATATACTCCATCTATCCCAGCAATGACAGTTTGGGAATGCTGCAGCCATTAAGACCTGAGACTTGAGAGCAGAGCAGAGCGGGCACATTGTGTCCTGACTCCTGATACAGGCCTGTGAAAGGCATTAGTCTCTCTATGCTCCAGCAACACAGCGCTAGATAAATCTGCCTTCATCATGCTGCACCGAGGGGATTAGACCAGGCCAGATCATTTGGTATGCAGAAAGAGAAGAAAACACCCCAAACGGTGCCAGAAATAGCTTTTCGAGCCCTCTGGGTGGACGTACGTCAGGTCTGCGATGGCAATTAGTGTGACGTGGAAACTCTGCAGATGTGTGTAGTCTCAGACACGTAGCATCACACACCCCACCTGCATACTCAACCCACTGGACGACCACATGCCTCAGAGTCCACACCTGTATGATATATCTGATGGGGATAGTATCATAGCGTGGGCATTTGGGCACGGCCACACCGCCTCCAGGATAGCCGTTTTGTCAAGGATGGACCCAAAGCGGGGTGGAGGGGGAGCTTTTGTTACCGTTGAATATTGATGAGTGAAGTTGCAGTTGTTTCACATATTTGGATCCCACCGTTGAGTGTTTAATTTGTGGGAGAGACAGACTGGTAAAAAATATCCAATCTCAACATTATCAATTTAGCAGCTTCCCAAAACACATTTTTGGACATGGCTGCTGTGCCAGCTCAAACAATACAGTAAGGAAAGATTAACAGGAAAGATGAACTATAGTATTGCCTTTCCTGTTCGCTGTCAAGCCTTTAAACTTAACAAGGATTGTAACCTTTATCTAGCATTTCAGTATTTGATATGTAAATAATCTCTATTTCAAATATTGTTGCATGGCAGCAGTTGTGGCCCTTGGGGCCTGGGATGTGTAATAAACACAGCCTAACTCTGAAGACGGTGAATAACACCACAGGCCCCTATTTACCTACCTGGAAGTCATTCTGTCGGATGTATATGGCTGCTCAATGTGTGGATGTTATTTTACAGTGTCTGACGGTGTGAAACAGAACGTTGCCGGGTACATTACCCTGAGGGTGGTATGCTATCAAGTGCTACCACTATCTATGTCAAGGTTATCGGGGCCACTTTGACCCCTCAGTTCACACATGAACATAAACAGCTAGATTAGTCCGACAGGTAAGAATGTCTAAAGGTTCCTAAGGAATGTGTTGGACTATGACAAAACATGGAGCTAAAAAACAATGTTATCTGTAGAACAGAGACAAGACACCATGTTGATAGAGATATCAAGCAACGTGTTTATACTGTACGGTCTAAAGGATGAGAGACTACCTGCCTGGTGGGTGGGTGGGTGTATGTGTAATGTGTCTGCATGCCTGTGGGTGTGTGTTTGTGTTTACGTACTCAAGTGCATGCATGCTTGTGTGTATATACTATACGCCAGGCATTGTGGGTCGTTAAGGACCGATTGGAATGCGAAAACAAGGGCTGGAGAGCGAAAGCATGGTAAGGAATAGTGAGGTGTCGGGACGAGGGAGGAGAGACAAACCAACCATCTGGGTCCCAGGGTCAGGGTCAGTCCACAGAGCCTCACACTCCCTCACACTCTGACATGTTACCATGACATGACACTCAGTGCCTGTATCTCAAATGGCTCCCCAAGGCCCAGGCCAAAAGTAGTGCACTAGGTAGGGAATAGGGTGCACTTGAGACACATACAGGGTCTGTTTATAGAGGCTGAAGAGCCATGTAGAGTAACAGATGTATCTGCTCTGCAGTTCTCCATTTCTCTGCACTTATTCATCTGCAGTCTGCCGGCGATGAGCTGACTCTAGACCAGTCCATTTCAGAGAATGTCTGCAAACAATTATGACGTTGACGTTAACATAATGGCTTTCCCGTATTGTTGCTGTTGCGTGGTGCTGTGAGATGTTTTTTTGGATCATACAGTGTGTGAACTATTACAAAGAATTGGAGTACAATGTGTGTGTGTGGTGTGTTTGAGAGTGCGCATGTGTGTACAGTATGTGTGTGTGTACAGTATGTGTGTGGTGTCAGTGATGGGGAGGAAGGTCGTATCAGTGCAGTGGTAGTACCAGTAATTCCTCTCCCGTGTTCACAGCTGAAACAACAAGGAGGACTGGACAACCTAGTGGGGTTGAGGCCACAGGGACCAACGTGTGTATGTGTGTGCGTGTGTATGTGAGAGATGTGTGTTTGTGTCTTGGCAACGAGTTAAGCCAAGATGTAGGAATGGCTTGGATACACAAGGTGTTGTCACGCTGAGTGCTGATACAAGACAAAGACCATAATCGGTGTTAAAATGGGGTGACATCCACACGCATGAACCACTTATATTATCTCTGTCCTCATTAGAACAGTGGCAAACATGTCGCTCAACCACTTAGTTTCTATACTTCTCTAAAACTGTACAGCCTGTAGGTGTACAGGCACACTAGGCCAAAGGTCACAGGATGTGAGTGTTAACAGCTATTGCAGTAATTGGCCCATTGACAGAATGACACGGTCTCACAGATCCATCTGCCTGCTGTGACCATGGTTATTAGTGTGACCCGAGGGTGTTGAGTTATGACAACGTCTTTCTTGTAGTTCCTCTTCCCTTTGGTGGCCAGTGATGGATGGAGAAACTGATGTCGGGAATCCTCTGGGAACCTCCGCAATCACCGGAAATGATGAGGAATGATGAGGAATGATGACAGCTGTATGGAAGCATTCCAGGCACCAGGAGGAGCCTGCCTGTCTGGACAGCACTTCCAGCCACCCTCGCTCCCTCTCTTGGCCTCGTGTTCCAACTTCCATCCGTGACGTGTGCTGACCTGTCCCCCCTCCATTCAGGTGAGTACCTGAGCACCTCACTGATCCCGCGGGACAATAGAGGATAGACAATGGTTTATCTCAACAAAGCCCATGTTTATTTAAGAGCACGGCTCACCCAAATGTGGACAGCTTAAATTTTTTAAAAATTCACCTTTATTTAACTAGGCAAGTCAGTTAAGGACAAATTCTTATGTTTAATGACAGCCTAGGAACAGTGGGTTAACTGCCTGTTCAGGGGCAGAACGACAGCTCGGGGGTTTGAACTTGCAACCTTCCGGTTACTAGTCCAATGCTCTAACCACTCGGCTACCCTGCCCCCCCTAAGAGCTCCTTCCATACATAAACATGGAAGTGAGAGAGAAGAAGGACATTCCCATTCCAGGTCGTTTATAACACTGTTACTTCTGCTCCCCTTTCCCAATCTCTGGTGTCCGTCAGTCATCGGTGGTGAGGTAGCTAGCTGGCTTTAGTAGTGAAGTAGAGGAAGCAGTGCACACCAGGGTAATTATACAGTACAAAGGAAGGAAAACAACCTGTAGAGAGAGTTTGTAACCTGATGTGAGTTTTGTCCTGATATTTACTTCCACCACATGAGTGCAGCGCACAGTAACAATACATTCTCTGACCTGGAGTGTTGTGGGTTTGAGCGATTGTACGCTACGTATGTTTGGCTGTATGGGAGTGTGTGTGTGAATGTTCTTGGTGTGTTTATATTTGTGTTTAGGGACTGCAGAAATACACACGGTGCTGTCTGTGTGAAATCCGGATTGTTTCTGAGGGTTATCCTTCACAATACTGGGCTTTATCAAAAGGGCCAGTACTGGTGTAACAAGACACTCTTTACCCTGGGTTCACTGAGCGAAGGAACAGAACTAGAGCCCACATCAACAAGGCTCAACAAGGGAAGAGGGAGAAGGGAGAGGAAGAAGAGGGCTAGCGAGAGGGGGAAGAGAGTTGTAGAGAGAGAGTAAAGGGGAGAAAAGAGAGGAGAAGAGAATGATAGAGAGAGGGGAGAAGAAGGATAAGAAGAGAGAGAAAGGGAGAGAGAGAAGAGGAGATGAGAGAGAAAGAAGAGGTGGAGAGAGAGGGAGAGAGAGAGTGTAAAAGGGAGACAATAGAGAAAGAGAAGGGGAGAAGAGAGAGGGGGAAAACACCACAAAGAGAGAGAGTTTAACAAGTTTACCACAAGGCAGCGGTTCAGAAAGAGTGATTTGTTTGTTTGACAGAGATCCCTCTCAGGAGATTCTTCTCTGGATAACGGATTCATAGGGGCTGTCCAAGTGACTCGCTACGGTTGTGCAATACGTGACCTAACTGTACGTGAATAAGCAGTGCATCACTGTGACATAGTACAGGAAATGACTGTGACATGAGTAGCCTATACTGCATTCAGTTCCTGTAATCAATGCACGTGAGGATAGGCCCCTGGGCACACAAAGCATGCACAAACACACACACACACACACACACACACACACACACACACACACACACACACACACACACACACACACACACACACACACACACACACACAGGTTGTCTTGGATGTCTCAGATCAGGGTGTGAGGGAGAGGTGGTCAATGTGCTTGATGTGATTGTTTTATTCCCTCCCTTTTATAAGACTTTCTCAGAGAGCTCAAGTTGCTCTGCTTCATCGCTGCATAGAGAGAG
Source organism: Oncorhynchus clarkii lewisi (assembly GCF_045791955.1). Lineage (NCBI taxonomy): Eukaryota > Metazoa > Chordata > Actinopteri > Salmoniformes > Salmonidae > Oncorhynchus > Oncorhynchus clarkii. The sequence goes on from NC_092158.1 coordinate 84,318,854, forward strand.
AGAGAGAGAGAGAGAGGTGGTTTTTGGACGAGGAGGGGGTTTGGCTCGGTCTAGAAGAGGCTGAGATATGGGAAAGGGGGATGAGGTATGGGGATTTGTGGGTTAGCATATTCCCATGCCACCTCTACTTGTAGTACCCTTAAATAACTCTCTATGACTATGTAATGAACTTTATTTTGTGAGTTTTATGTTAGACATGTAGGCTATATAGACATGTAGGCTACATACTAACTACATGGTGTGTGTATGAAAGTACATTTAGCATGTTTATGTGTATTACAGTGGTTAGAGCTCTACAACACAGACCTGGTTAGAGCTCCACAACACAGACCTGGTTAGAGCTCCAAAACACAGACCTGGTTAGAGCTCCAAAACACAGACCTGGTTAGAGCTCTACAACACAGACCTGGTTAGAGCTCCACAACACAGACCTGGTTAGAGCTCCACAGCACAGACCTGGTTAGAGCTCCAAAACACAGACCTGGTTAGAGCTCTACAACACATACATGGTTAGAGGTCTACAACACAGACCTGGTTAGAGCTCTACAACACAGACCTGGTTAGAGGTCTACAACACAGACCTGGTTGGAGGTCTACAACACAGACCTGGTTAGAGCTCCACAACACAGACCTGGTTAGAGCTCCACAGCACAGACCTGGTTAGAGCTCCAAAACACAGACCCGGTTAGAGGTCTACAACACAGACCTGGTTAGAGGTCTACAACACAGACCTGGTTAGAGCTCTACAACACAGACCTGGTTAGAGGTCTACAACACAGACCTGGGTAGAGGTCTACAACACAGACCTGGTTAGAGCTCTACAACACAGACCTGGTTAGAGCTCCAAAGCACAGACCTGGTTAGAGCTCTACAACACAGACCCGGTTAGAGCTCCAAAGCACAGACCTGGTTAGAGCTCTACAACACAGACCTGGTTAGAGCTCCACAGCACAGACCTGGTTAGAGCTCCACAGCACAGACCTGGTTAGAGCTCCACAGCACAAACCTGGTTAGAGCTCCACAGCACAGACCTGGTTAGAGCTCCACAGGACAGACCTGGTTAGAGCTCTACAACACAGACCTGGTTAGAGCTCCACAGCACAAACCTGGTTAGAGCTCCACAGCACAGACCTGGTAAGAGCTCCACAGGACAGACCTGGTTAGAGCTCTACAACACAGACCTGGTTAGAGCTCTACAACACAGACCTGGCTAGAGCTCCACAACACAGACCTGGTTAGAGCTCTACAACACAGACCTGGTTAGAGCTCTACAACACAGACCTGGTTAGAACTCTACAACACAGACCTGGTTAGAGCTCTACAACACAGACCTGGTTAGAGCTCTACAACACAGACCTGGTTAGAGCTCTACAACACAGACCTGGTTAGAGCTCTACAACACAGACCTGGTTAGAGCTCTACAACACAGACCTGGTTAGAGCTCTACAACACAGACCTGGTTAGAGCTCTACAACACAGACCTGGTTAGAGCTCTACAACACAGACCTAGTTTAAGCTCTTCATCAAAGAAACTCCATAGTGTGGAGATGGCCTTTCAGATGTCCTGGCCGTGGTCACACACACGCCGACACACACTGACAAACGAACGCGGGCAAGCACACACTACAGCTCCCTGCATATTCCACCCCTGGTCAACCCTAAGACCAAAGCACTTCAGAGGGCCGTGGTGGGTCTGCAGCCGGCCTGCCCTTCCTCTGGAGATGGTGCTCATATTTGATCCCACACCATGAGAATAGGGATTATGCTGAAGACTGTTGTAGTTGAATGGAGTTCTATAACACTTTTAGGCTTTTCTTAGCCTGAGTTCACAGTCTTCACACAGATCTAGGGTGGTACTTTGGGGACTGTAACGTCTACAGACCTATGTTATGTTCCTCATTCTCTGTCTCTGTCTTTCAGTCTCTCTGTCTTTCTGTCTCTCTGTCTGTCATGCGCTGACCAACTGGCAAGTGTCTTCACTGACATTTTCAACCTCTCCCTGTCCGGGTCTGTAATACCAACATCTTTCAAGCAGACCACCATAGTCCCTGTGCCCAAGAACACTAAGGTAACCTGCCTAAACAACTTCCGAGCCTTAGCACTCACGCCTGTAGCCACGAAGGGCTTTGAAAGGCTGGTCATGGCTCATATCAACACCATCATCCCAGAAACCCTAGACCCACTACAATTTGCATACCGCCCTAACAGATCCACAGATGATGTAATCGCTATTGCACTCCACACTGCCCTTTCCCACCTGGACAAAAGGAACACCTATGTGAGAATGCTATTCATTTACTACAGCTCAGCGTTCAACACCATAGTGCCCACAAAGCTCATCACTAAGCTAAGGACCCTGGGACTAAACACCTCCCTCTGCAACTGGATTCTGGACTTCCTGACGGGCCAAACCCAGGTGGTAAGGGTAGGTAACAAAACATCCGCCACGCTGATCCTCAACACGAGGGCCCCTCAGGGGTAAGTGCTCAGTCCCCTCCTGTACTCCCTGTTCACTCATGACTGCATGGCTAGGCACGACTCCCACACCATCATTAAGTTTGCCGATGACACAACAGTGGTAGGCCTGATCATCGACAACAACGAGACAGCCTATAGGGAGGAGGTCAGAGACCTGGCCGTGTGGTGCCAGGACAACAACCTCTCCCTCAACGTGATCAAGACGAAGGAGATGATTGTGGACTACAGGATTAAAATAGGACCAAGCACACCCCATTCTCATCGACGGGGCTGTAGTGGAGCAGGTTGAGCGATTCAAGTTTGTTGGTGTCCACATCACCAACAAACTAACAGACAGCCGTGAAGAGGGCACGACAAAACCTATTCCCCCTCAGGAGACTGAAATGATTTGGCATGGGTCCTCAGATCCTCAAAAGGATATTATACAGCTGCACCATTCAGAGCCTCCTGGTTGCATCACTGCTTGGTATGGCAACTGCTCGGCCTCCGACCGCAAGGCACAACAGAGGGTGGTGCGTACGGCCCAGTACATCACTGGGGCCAAACTTCCTGCCATTCAGCACCTCTATACCAGGCGGTGTCAGAGGAAGGCCCTAAAAATTGTTAAAGACTCCAGCCACCCTAGTCATAGACTGTTCTCTCTGCTACAGCACGGCAAGCGGTACCGGAGCGGCAAGTCTAGGTCCAAGAGGCTTCTAAACAGCTTCTACCTCCAAGCCATAAGACTCCTGAACATCTAGTCAAATGGCTACCCAGACTATTCACACCGTTGCTACTCTCTGTTGTTACCTCTACCTACATGTACATATTACCTCAATTACCTTGACTAACCGGTGCCCCGACACATTGACTCTGTACCGGTACCCCCCTGTATATAGTCTCGCTATTGTTATTTTACTGCTGCTCTTTAATTACTTGTTACTTTTTGTTTCTTATTCTTATTTGTATATATATATTTTTTAACTGCATTGTTGGTTAGGTGCTCGTAAGTAAGCATTTCACGGTAAGGTCAACACCTGTTGTATTCGGGGCATGTGACTAATACAATTTGATTTGATTTAGTCTTTGTTTCTCCTTCCCTCTGTCTCTCTTGGTCTCCCTCTCTCTCTCTCTCTCTCTCTCTCTCTCTCTCTCTGTCTCTCTTTCTCTCTGTTTCTCTCTCTCTCTCTCTCTGTCTCTCTCTCTGTCCCTCTCTCTCTGTCTGTCCCTCTCTCTCTCTGTCTGTCCCTCTCTCTCGCTCTCTCTGTTTATGCTGCCTGTCCCCAGCTTTCTCTCTCTCTCTCTCTCTCTCTCTCTCTCTCTGTCTCTCTCTCTCTCTCTCTCTTTCTCTGTCTCTCTCTCTGTCTGTCTCTCTGTCTCTGTCTCTCTCTCTCTCTCTGTCTCTCTCTCTCTCTCTGTCTCTCTCTCTCTCTCTCTGTCTCTCTCTCTCTCTCTGTCTCTCTCTCTGTCTCTCTCTGTCTCTCTCTCTCTCTGGAACACAGCCTGGGCAGGATGTGAATACCTCCTACTGTCACATGATATCTATGGAAAATTGATAATATGATTGTATGGAGCCCCTTACTCTCTCCACCCCCCCCCCCCCCCCCCCCAGTCCCCTCCCCTCTGGTAACTCAGGCCAAGTCAATCAGGTAGTAGGTTTCTAGTATGTTTAGGAACTGAGAACATGTCATGTTCACTTGGAGTGTAATTCAACATTACTTAGCTTTTATTTTCCTCCAACTCTATGGATGGGCCTTTGGTATGGACATGCCTGAAATAGACTAAGGGCAAGAGAGAGAGAGAGAGAGAGAGAGAGAGAGTTTGGGAGAGAGAGAGAGAGAGAGACAGAGGGGGGAAGGGAAAGAGACAGAAAGAGGGAGAAAGCGATCGGGCCAGATTGAGTGACAGACTCCTGTCTGTGTTTTCTCGCTGGACCAGTGAATCTGTAAATTAAGCATGCTCCTTCTGGCAGCCCTGCTTTATCTGTTGGTGTGCGTGTGTGTGAGAGAGAAAGAGAGAGTGAGTGTGAAGGGGCAGATGACAGAGGGCCCTTTGAGCGCCTGCTCTCCTGCTCTCACAGACACAATCTGATGGGAGGGTTGTCACGCTGTCTCCATGGACCAGCTCCCAAAGACAACAGGAGGATGTCCTGTGCTATCACACACACGCAAACATATTATCTCTCTCTCTCACACACACACACACACACACACACACACACACACACACACACACACACACACACACACACACACACACACACACACACACACACACACACACACACACACACACACACACACACACACACACACACACAGTGACCTTTGTGCCACACATTAATGCTCCTGGTTTCTACAGTAGCTACTGTAGACCCTCACAGATGTGATCATGTACACAGACAGTACTGAGTCTAAAGCACTGTATGTCTGTCTTTGTGGGGTGTCTGATGGGTGCTCACCCTATAGACAGTAATGGAATGGAATGGATGATGGGTTTATTGATGTTTTCCCATGTCTTCCCACTCTGAAATGAACCACAAGTGATCACAATAATTATATTATTTTCAATATCTACACTAGCCACACACCCTCCCCTCACTGAGGGTCAATTGTCACAGTCAACCTAGAAGGTTCATCATCTTTGTAAACATGTTATGCACCAGCCTACTTCATTTGACCTATTGAATCATTCAATCAGTTATATACCTTGAGGTGAAGTTCAACATGACTCGAATCAGACGAAGTCTTCTGTTTCATTTATTCAACAAGAGCCCCTTCTAGTGGTCAGAATGATGTAGACCTGAGTGGTTACCGGCCATGTCACTTAACTAGGTACAACTCTGATCTCTGGTTCTCTGAGTTTGTCCTGGTCCTACAGAAACCACCTACAGTGCACTGAATCATGACACCATTATCAGACTGCCCCACTAGTAGGAATCAGGTCCATGGAAATTGTGAAAGGAAAACAGGGTTTCAATTACTTGCAGGTTTTTAATATCAGTGCTAGAGCTGAAACTGATTTGCATAAGGATGCAAGACTTCCCCAATGAGTCAGACGTCACTGTTAACTCTACCTCTTCCATGTATCATAACTTTCACTATGAGTTGATGATACGGGTCAAATGCTTTTCTATGTCTATGTGGCTTGCTGAACTTTGTCAACACAAAAACACTACACAGGCACCCAATGTGATGGATGTCAGCTACTCCTGCATCACCCTCCTGGAGTGTGTCAACGTAGACCACACTGTGAGTATGGCTATTTATCACTGCAGTTTAGGTTTATGTACAGTTACCTTGTAAACTACAGTACCAGGGGAAAAAACATTCCAAATGTAAACTATTTTATTATAAGAAGTAAATATATTGATGTTATCTTATTTCTGAATCAGGAGCATTGGACCTGTAACATTGTCTCTGGTGCATCAGGTGAGATGAGTATGTTGCATTGGACCTGTAACATTGTCTCTGGTGCATCAGGTGAGATGTGTATGTTGCATTGGACCTGTATCATTGTCTCTGGTGCATCAGGTGAGATGAGTATGTTGCATTGGACCTGTATCATTGTCTCTGGTGCATCAGGTGAGATGAGTATGTTGCATTGGACCTGTATCATTGTCTCTGGTGCATCAGGTGAGATGAGTATGTTGCATTGGACCTGTATCATTGTCTCTGGTGCATCAGGTGAGATGAGTATGTTGCATTGGACCTGTATCATTGTCTCTGGTGCATCAGGTGAGATGAGTATGTTGCATTGGACCTGTATCATTGTCTCTGGTGCATCAGGTGAGATGTGTATGTTGCATTGGACCTGTATCATTGTCTCTGGTGCATCAGGTGAGATGTGTATGTTGCATTGGACCTGTATCATTGTCTCTGGTGCATCAGGTGAGATGAGTATGTTGCATTGGACCTGTATCATTGTCTCTGGTGCATCAGGTGAGATGAGTATGTTGCATTGGACCTGTATCATTGTCTCTGGTGCATCAGGTGAGATGAGTATGTTGCATTGGACCTGTATCATTGTCTCTGGTGCATCAGGTGAGATGAGTATGTTGCATTGGACCTGTATCATTGTCTCTGGTGCATCAGGTGAGATGAGTATGTTGCATTGGACCTGTATCATTGACTCTGGTGCATCAGGTGAGATGAGTATGTTGCATTGGACCTGTATCATTGTCTCTGGTGCATCAGGTGAGATGAGTATGTTGCATTGGACCTGTATCATTGTCTCTGGTGCATCAGGTGAGATGAGTATGTTGCATTGGACCTGTATCATTGTCTCTGGTGCATCAGGTGAGATGAGTATGTTGCTTTTCAAGTTTGAGGACACGTGTCTTCTTGTTATTTGTATTTTTTTCAGACTCCTTCATAAAGTATTCAGACTCCTTGACTTTTTCCACATTTTGTTACGTTACAGCCTTATTCTAAAATGTATTAAATAGTTGTTTTCCCTCATCAGTCTACACACAATACCCCATAATGACAAAGCAAAAACAGCTGTTTAGACATTATTGCAAATGTATTAAAAATCTTAAACTGAAAAATGACATTTACATAAGTATTCAGACTGTTTATGCTACAAGCTTGGCACACCTGTATTTGGGGAGTTTTCCCCATTCCTGCGTTGTCTTGGCTGTGTGCTTAGTGTATTTGTCCATTTGGAAGGTGAACCTTCATCCCCAGTCTGAGGCCCTGAGCGCTCTGGAGCAGGTTTTCATCAAGGATCTCTCTGTACTTTTCCCTGTTCATCTTTTCCTCGATCCTGACTAGTCTCCCAGTCCCTGCCGCTGAAAAACATCTCCATAGCATGATGCTGCCACCACCATGTTTCACCATAGGGATGGTGCCAGGTTTCCTCCAGACGTGACGCTTGGCATTCAGGTCAAAGAGCTCAATCTTCGTTTCATCAGAACAGAGAATCTTGGTAGTGGCTTCACAAGGTGCAATTTTGAAATTTGGTTGTGTATTAGCAGTTTTCCTCTTGTCATGTCAGTCACTGACAGTCACTCAATTAGCCCATGTCAGCTAACCATTTTTTAGATTGGTAAATGTATTTGACCAGCTACCTAAACTTGTAGTAATCATCGTCAAATTGTTGACAGGGGGCATTGATTTTGTAAGTCACTCTCACTTAGATATCATATTGACATGCAAACATTTCTCTACTCCCCATGGCAAAATGTTCTCTACTCCCCATAGCAAAATGTTCTCTACTCCCCATGGCAAAATGTTCTCTACTCCCCATAGCAAAATGTTGCTTAGGGCAGGCTCTGACTGCATGTGTGAGTGTGAATGTGGGTACTCAGGAGCCACTGTGGTCCCTCATAATGAATTCAGATGTTTGTGGCTCCCATCAAAGTTGCCTATCCCTGAAAGCTGGTTAAAAAGCTGCATCAGGTTAGTTACAACTGGGGTTGGAGAGAGAACCTACAGGAGGGTAGCTCTCCAAGAACAGGGTTGGAGAGAGAACCTACAGGAGGGTAGCTCTCCAAGAACAGGGTTGGAGAGAGAACCTACAGGAGGGTAGCTCTCCAAGAACAGGGTTAGAGAGAGAACCTACAGGAGGGTAGCTCTCCAGGAACAGGGTTATAGAGAGAACCTACAGGAGGGTAGCTCTCCAAGAACAGGGTTAGAGAGAGAACCTACAGGAGGGTAGCTCTCCAAGAACAGGGTTGGAGAGAGAACCTACAGGAGGGTTGCTCTCCAAGAACAGGGTTAGAGAAAGAACCTACAGGAGGGTAGCTCTCCAGGAACAGGGTTGGAGAGAGAACCTACAGGAGGGTAGCTCTCCAGGAACAGGGTTGGAGAGAGAACCTACAGGAGGGTAGCTCTCCAAGAACAGGGTTGGAGAGAGAACCTACAGGAGGGTAGCTCTCCAGGAACAGGTTGGAAAGCCCTGCTATAGAAGGCGAAGGAAGAATTACTCAATAGATCCGCATGGCATTTCTAAATACCAGCAATGTCTATTGGCAAGCAACAACTTTCAGCAAAGACCCTGCCTTTAGAGCCTTGCTTATCCTTTCAGTCATGCTCATCATAATCTCACTTTTAGTGACCAAGGAGGTGAGCCAGGAGAGGAGAGCAGGCAGCCCATGAACAATGAAGAGACAGGCGCTGACAACCCTCTGCTGAATGGAGATGCCAGGTAAACTGTACCACATGACTAATCACCTGCCAGTCCTCTGTAATGTAGGCTATGGATATGGAGAACATTTGTATCCTTCCCAATAGAGATACTTAAATCATTATCAATGTAATAATCTCAACTTTAGTGGCCAAGGAGAGGAAGGTGTTCTAGGAATGGAGGATGGAAAGCTGTCAGACAATGACAGAGCAGACACTGAAACCTGTCAGAAGACACATGCTGATTCCCATCCACTGAATGTACCCAAGGTTGTCAGGTAAAATCTCCACATGAGGACTCCTTTGGTAGATCGTCATTGTCCAATGAATGACAATCTCATTTCTCCCTTCAGGACCGAGTTTGGGAAACCCTGTTATCTCTTTAGGGGACAGTATTATGGTTGATCATGAATGTGAATGTTGATGTCTTATTACTCCAACAGGGTTAACGATGAGACTAAGGAAGCGACTCCTGGTGCACAGAGTCCAGGACCTCCTCAGATGAATGAAGGTTCTCCCTTGTCTGACAGAGCTGCAGAGGAGACCACTGCTCTATTGGACAAACAGGCCTTGGACAAGGACCAAGTCACCAAACCTCCTGAGTTAATAGTAAGTACTGTTTATGTCCTCTGACAACTGGTGAACTGTTTGTCTTGGTATCTAAAATGACGGGGCTCGTTGTCTTTTTGGTCCAGCATATTTGTAACTCTTGTGTTTTTCCCAAGGACCAAGGACCTAATGACATGGAGTCAAGTAGAGGAGAACTGTAACAAACGGTGGACGTTTGTATAACAAAAGAAAACCTAACACCATATGATAAGACACAGTAATACTGTATATAATATACATATTATAAGATACACATTTGTGACTTGCTTCATCATAATCAGTCATGTCAACCCCAAGGCACATTCTGAAAAGTGTATTTTACTACTCATTTTAGACTCTAGATGATATTACATCAGACTTTATTTAAACCACTGTTTTCATACGAAAGCACGATTGGTCAGTTCAAACAGGATGTTCTCTTTATAATGCAATATAGGAGCATTAATAACACATTCTATTCATAATGCATCAGGATGCACAACATAGGTGCTAATAACTGCTCATGAACATCTATAACTGCATAAAGCATTATCACCAGGATGTGTAATGCCTCATGAAGAAAAGTATTACTATGCCAGATGCCACATTAGGATCATTATATTATACATTATGTGCTCATTAAGCTAAAAAGTAGTAAGCGATTGCAAAGTTGCTAATTAGCAAAAATGCTAAAATATCCCGTGATGATATTCGAACACGCAACCTTTGGCTTGTTAGACGTTCACGTTATAAGTCCACCCATCCGAAACCAAAGCATGGATTACTGTCTGAGCTTGTCCATAGACTGCTTACAGCTTTAAGAAAGCTAAATACATTTTTTAATTAGGGTGAACTGTCCCTTTAACAGGAGTGCGGAACTCCTACGTGAAGTCGTTACAGTATAGCCCTCTGACACAATTTCCTAAAGAGTCTTTCATGAGGTCATACCACTTAGCTTCATAATCATAAGGCATTATACTGCCTGCTTAAAATGCTGTAGGAATATAGACATGTATTAGCCATTAGTGCCTATGTCATGCAATATGATGTATAATGCATAGATTATAAGGTGTTATAAATACCCTTATCACACATTATGAATAGGGTATTCATAGGAAGTGTTCCCCACAGGTCTTGCAGAAGGAACTGTACCCCACATCCCCACCTACTAGTGACATTGTGAAAAATACCACAACTTTAGACAGGAATTGTGTAGCTATGTTGACATTTGTGTTCACCGTTTAATTAGAATGTTTATTTCAGTCAGAGTGTCGGTCAGGTCAAATGACTTAGGCGAATGACATACCCACATACATTGACACCTTATAACCTTAGTGTCAGAAAAGGTTCATTTTCTTCATCTTTTGATTATGTTCATTTGACTTATTTGTAATGTATTTGATGTCCTGTCTGTGGGTTGGTCCCATACTGTTATGAGTGGCTTTCACCTGATGCTTTTATGGTTAGTTACCTTACACATGTATTTAGTTTTATTTATGACTTTTTCATGACCAATTTACACTCAGTGTACAGAACATTAAGAACGTGACAGACTGACCAGGTGAATCCAGGTGAAAGCTATGATCTCTAATTGATGTCACCTGTTAAATTCACTTCAATCAGTGTAGATGAAGGGGAGGAGACAGGTTAAATACGTTTTTAAGCCTTGAGACATGGATTGTGTGTGGGTGCCATTCAGAGGGTGAATGGGCATGACAAAAGATTGAAGTGCCTTTGAACGGGCTGTGGAAGTATGTGCCAGGCTCATTGGTTTGAGTGTGTCAAGAACTGCAACGCTGCTGGACTTTTCACTCTCAACAGTTTCCCGTGTGTATCAAGAATGGTCCACCACCCAAAGGACATCCAGCCAACTTGACACAACTCTGGAAAGCATTAGAGTCGACATGGGCCAGCATCTCTGTGGAAAGCTTTCGACACCTTGTAGTGTCCATCCCTTGACCAATTGAGGTTTTTCTGAGGGCAAAAGCGGATGTAACTCAATATTAGATAGGTGTTCCTAATGTTTGTACACTGTGTATAGTACTATGCATTTTGACTGTTGGATTAATATGATCTGCTCATACATTGCCATACAAGTGAGTGAGTTAAGACTATTGTTTAATGAACGACTCAGGTCTGATGGATACAATTGTCCCTCATACTCTTGTATTATTTGTATGAACAAACCTCCACATCATTGTCATATCTACTTTTTAGGAAGGCTGTTCTGCAGAGTTTTGTGTTTGGTCACAACTTGTTTTATTAAATACATGAACATTTGAGTCATTTAGCGGATGCTCTTATGCAGAGAGTCTTACAGGAGCAATTCAACTTTAGTGCCTTGCTCAAAGGTACCTCGACAGACCTAATCGGCTCGGGGATTCAAACCAGTGACTTTTCAGTGACTGGTACAACGCTTACTAATATTATGATGAGTTGCTTTCCTTTTATCATTAAAACATTCCTTTCCAGCTTGTGGTCCTGTTTTCTTCAAATGAGACACTGGTGGAGAGGGAAAGATCAAACTCTGATTTATTTAGTCTTATGTCACTCGTTTTTAGTTTTTCAAGTTTATGCAGACACACACACACACACACACACATACAGGCACACACATACACACACACACACACACACATGCCTGTCACGCCCTGACCATAGTTTACTTTGTATGTTTATAGGTTTTGTTTGGTCAGGGTGTGATCTGAGTGGGCATTCTATGTTGTATGTCTAGTTTGTCTGTTTCTGTGTTTGGCCTGATATGGTTTTCAATCAGAGGCAGGTGTTAGTCATTGTCGCTGATTGGGAACCATATTTAGGTAGCCTGTTTTGTCATTGTGGGTGATTGTCTATGTTAGTTGCTTGTGTCAGCACAGTTCTCATTATAGCGTCACGGTAGTTGTTCATTTATTGTTTTGTTCAGTTTACTTCGTGTTTTCGTCATCCATTAAAATGATGCAGTCACACCACGCTGCGCTTTGGTCCGCTTCTTACGACGATCGTGACAATGCCACGCTAATGCTCCTGGTTTCTACAATAGCTGCTCATGTGATCATGTACACAGACTGTATGTCTGTCTTTGTGGGATGTCGGATGTGTTCACCAGTAACATACAGGAGCCAATGATGGTATGGCGCGGTATGTATGGTACAGTAGGGTATGGATGATGAGTTCCTGATGTTTTCCTATTTCATCCCACTCTGAAATGTACCACGTGACTGTAATAATGATATTCTCTTCACACCCTCCACTCACTGAGGGTCAGATGTCACAGTCAACCTAGAGTGTTCTTCATCTTTATAAACATGTTAAAAACACTAACTACTAGTGATCACTTTACCCGCGGAATCATTCGAACAGTTATCTACCATGAGGTTGAGTTGAGTTAATGGGGCAGCAGGTAACCTAGTGGAGTGTTGGACTAGTAACCGAAAGGTTGCTGGATCAAATCCCAGAGCTGACAAGGTAAAAATCTGTCGTTCTGCCGCTGAGCAAGGCAGTTAACCCACTGTTCTCCGGGTGCGGAAGACGTGGATGTCGATTAAGGAACCCCCCCCCCCGCACCTCTCTGATTCAGAGGGGTTGGGTTAAATGTGGAATATACATTTCAGTTGAAGGCATCAGTTGTACAACTGACTAGGTATCCCCCTTTTCCCTACAGTTCAACAAAACCATGTGCTTCATTCCTACAGTACGACAACAGCCCTGTCTAGTGGTCAGAAGTGTTGTGTGCAGGACCCTGAGTTTTTACTGACTTTGTGACCTTCTAGACAGGTCATGTTGGCAGGAGACGGGTAACATGGACCTGGTAATGAGTTCTGCACTTCAGACACATCGCAGTGCACCACCTACAGTGGAATAAAGCATAACACTATTATCAGACTGCCCCACCAGTAGGAATCAGGTCAAGTTGTCATCCTACTGGAGGCTTTACATGGGGGAAAGAAACATTTATTGAAAATATTATATTTTAATATCAATGCCTTAAGTTGTATACAAAAAAATCTAGTTTAATTGTCACAACGTTAAAATATTTATCCAAAAACCAGATGTGTTTATTGTTGCTCCTCCTTATGATGTAACTTCCGCTCAACAAGAGAAAGAGTGTCTTTCCCGCCTTGGTTTGCTTTGCACCGACAGACTGGAACTCGGCACGCAGTAGTTTGTAATAAGAGGCCACCATGTCTATTTCTTATCTGTTTAGTTTATTATTGACACTCCTGTTAAATCAAGGTAAGGAGATTGTGTTTTGACTTTGTATTTTTTCTGGGTGACGCTGACATTCCATGTCTTCGTCTCCCCAATTCCTGACAAATATTTACAGTGGTGTGGTTGGTTTAGTTTTTTCGATGTCTTGAGTGTTTGCTTATCTCTCAGCTATTTGCCGGTCTCTTGAAAAAGTTGCAATTCTCAGGAAAGAGAGATTGGAAAATATAAACTCTCCTCATATAGTTTTTCTGCAAAAGCATATTGGCAGTAAAGCATTTTTTGGGCGTTGGCTACAGGTCATGAGTTTTACCCCCCCCCCCCTACAAACATGATCATATGCTATTGTCTTTATAAAGCAGGCTGCTTCTTCTAGTATCTTCTTTTGTATCTCTTCAACAGCAGTAAATAAAGATGTGTGTTGTAGAAGGCTGTGGTAATTGTTTTTCAACATACATGATCTCTTCCTCTTTTCTGCAGGCTGTTGGGGTGGAGAAGAAACCAAGAATGTTAGTTGTGCAAGCCTCCGAACTGGAAATGCGTACAAATACTGTGTAAAGGAGAAGGAGAAACCTAAACGTGTGGAGTGGCAATCAGTGTTTTCCAATAAGGTAAGATATCTGTTTATTGTATCTCACAAAACTCTTGTGACTACAACGACATATGAGGGGATTCAATATGATTCACAGGCTTCACTATCAGACTACTGTAGAATCAGAAATATGACTGTCTTTCACACTTCAGGGGAGGCAGGAAGCCGGGGTTAGAGTGTTGGGCTAGTAACCTAAAGGTTGCTGGATTGAATCCCCAAACTGACAAGGTTGAAAATCTGTTGTTCTGCCCCTGAACAAGGCAGTTAACCCTCTGTTCCCCGGTAGGCTGTCATTGTAAGAATAACTTGTTCTTAACTGACTTGCCTAGTTAAATAAAATACAAATATATAGAGAGTAGATGCAGTTTAATGAAAAATGTATTCAAACATTTAGAATATTGTTTTTGAGTGTTAGATGTCTAACTTTACATTTGTATTTTTTCTTCCACAGACGTCTACGTGGCTTGCTTCGTGGCTCTGTCAACACAAAAACACTACACAGGCACCCAATGTGATTGATGTCAACTACTCCTGCATCACCCTCCTGGACTGTGTCAACGTAGACCATACTGCCATAAGTGATCGGTCTGTGAGTATGGCTATTTATCACTGCAGTTTAGGTTTATGTACAGTTACCTTGTAAACTACAATACCAGACCAAACATTCCAGTTGCATGTTCATAATTTGATATTGATATCTTATTTCAGGAGCATTTGACCCATTTCAATGTGTCTGGTGCATCAGGTGAGACGTGTATATTGCTTTTCAAGTTTGAGGAGCCTTGTTTTTTTCTCATATTCATATATGAATAGGAAAAAAACATGGACATTTCTAAGTGCTAAATATATATATATATATATATATATATACACACTGCCGTTCAAAAGTATATATATCTATCTATCTAAAGTTTGGGGTCACTTAGAAATGTCCATGTTTTTGAAAGAAAAGCACATTGTGCTGTTCTGTAAAGGGAGTAGTACACAGCGTTGTACGAGATCTTCAGTTTCTTGCCAATTTCTCGCATGGAATAGCCTTAATTTCTCAGAACAAGAATAGACTGATGAGTTTGAGAAGAAAGTTATTTGTTTCTGGCCATTTTGAGCCTGCAATCAAACCCACAAATGCTGATGCTCCAGACACTCAACTAGTCTAAAGAAGGCAAGTTTTATTGCTTCTTTAATCAGAACAACAGTTTTCAGCTGTGCTAACGTAATTGCAAAAAGTTTTTCTAATGATCAATTAGCCTTTTAAAATGATGAACTTGGATTAGCTAACACAACGTGCCATTGGAACACAGGAGTGATGGTTGCTGATAATGGGCCTCTGTACGCCTTTGTAGATATTCCATTACAAATCATCCGTTTCCAGCTACAATAGTCATTTACAACATTAATGTCTACACTGTGTTTCTCATCAATTTGATGTTATTTTAATGGACAAAAAATGTGCATTTCTTTCAAAAATAAAGACATTTCTAAGTGACCCCAAACTTTTGAACAGTAGTGTATATATCGTTTATATTGTCTTGTTCTAGATGAGCCAAAGAAGCCTTTGGAGAAAGAGCCTGACAGTCAGAATACAACTGCAGGTGAGTGTTTCTCTGTAACAACAGAGCAGAGCATATTGAATGAGAGCTGTTTCCACTGGCTCTCTGTTGGGTAGTCATCAAATGATTCTCAGTTGTAAATGTCATTAACTATGTCTTTCATTTTATTTTTAATATTATTGCATCTCTGACAATTAATTGTTGCAGTCAAATTCCACTTGACCGTTGAGTCACGGTAACTAGGCTTCTCCAAAATTGCCCTCTGATGCCGCTGATGGTCATTAGTAGCCTACCATACTTGCCAACGGACAGTCGCTAATGGTGTGTTCCCTCTAATCACTCTGACAGAACCCTGGCATTCAGAGTTTGAGTGGAGTAGGATCACCTGTTGCTCAGTGAGAGCCAGCTCCTTATAACTGGTTGATACATGGAATAAAATAAGTGTCCCTATATAGGCCCATGTTGCACAACAGTTTTCTATAGGCTATGCTTTGTATTTGCGTGAGAAAACAGTTTTGATGGCCTATATTAAAAAGGATCCCATCAGCTTTCTATAGGCTAGGCCTACTATATTTATTTCTCAACTTTGCTCATATTAAGCACATTGCTTCGCTTTACAACCGGAGTAGCCTACCTGGCTGGGCTGAAAATTAGCTGCTGGAAAGGTGTCCTCCATTCGCTATTCAAGTGCAGTCTTTTCCCCCTGCCCCTGTTGCGACAGAGGTATGATAATGGCCTATTCTACATCCAAACCAGTTCCCACATATATTATTTAGCATACTGTATGGAAAGACAATATTAGAGTAAGAATTGTCTGATGTGTGAGAATATTACCACGTGTATAGTCTATGAGGCAAGAAACAGTACTTGAATTGTTGGGTGACTTTTTCAAATCAAAGTCGCATATATCATGGTTTTATTTTCGGGATTTATCGACTGAGGTCTGGAAAGATATATCCATTTGTTCTTCTGGAGAACTAAGAACCCAGCAAATGGATGTGGACACCCCTTCAAATGACTGGATTCGGCTATTTCAACCACACCCATTTCTAACAGGTGTGTAAAATCGAGCACACAACCATGCAATCTCCACAGACAAACATTGGGAGTACAATGGCCTTACTGAAGAGCTTAGTGACTTTCAATGTGGCACCGTCATAGGATGCCACCTTTCCTACAAGTCAGTTCATCACATTTCTGCCCTGCTAGAGCTCAACTGTAAGTGCTGTTATTGTGAAGTGGAAACGTCTGGGAGCAACAACGGCTCAGCCGTGAAGTGGTAGGCCACACAAGCTCACAGAGCGGGACGGCCGAGTGCTGGAGCGCGTAGCGCCTAAAATTCACCTGTCCTTGGTTGCAACACTCGCTACTGAGAGGTGTAAAGCACTTAAGTAAAAATACTTTAATGTACTTCTTAAGTAGTTTTTTGGGGGTATCTATACTTTACTTTACTATTTATATTTTTGTCAACGTTTACTTTTACTTCACTACATTCCTAAAGTAAATAATGTACCTTTTACTCCATACATTTTCCCTGACAACCAAAAGTACATTTTGACAGAAATGGTCCAATTCACACACTTATCAAGAGAACATCCCTGGTCATCCCTACTGCCTCTAATCTGACGGACTCACTTAACACAAATGCTTCATTTGTAAATTATGTCTGGGTGTTGGAGTGTGCCCCTGGCTAGCCGTAAAACATTTTTTATAATAATTGTGCCATCTGGTTTGCTTAATATAAGACATTTGAAATGGTTTATACTTTTACTTGTACTTTTCATACCTAAGTACGCTTTAACAATTCCATTTACTATTTGATACTTAAGTATATTTAAAACCAATTACTTTTCAACTTTTACTCAAGTAGTATTTTACTGGGTGACTTTCACTTTTACTTGAGTCATTTTCTATTAAGGTATCTTTACTTTTACTCAAGTATGACGATTGAGTACTTTTCCCGCCACAGCTACTGAGTTCCAAACGACCTCTGGAAGCAAGGTCAGCACAATAACTGTTTGTCGGGAGCTTCATGAAATTGGTTTCCAATGGCCGAGCAGCCAAAGATCACCATGCGCAATGTCAAGCGTCGGCTGGAGTGGTGTAAAGCTCGCCGCTATTGGACTCTGAAACAGTGGAAATGTGTTCTCTGGAGTGAAGAATTATGCTTCACCATCTGGCAGTCTTGACAGACAAATCTAGGTTTTGCGGATGCCAGGAGAACGCTACCTTCCCCAATGCATAGTGCCAACTGTAAAGTTTGTTGGAGGAGGAATAATGGTCTGGGGCTATTTTTCATGGTTCTGGCTAGGCCCCTTAGTTCCAGTAAAGGGAAATCTTAACACTACAGTGACATTCTAGACGATTCTGGTCTTCCAACAGTTTGTGGCAACACTTTCAACTTTGTGGCAACAGTTTCCTGTTTCAGCATGACAATACTTCCATGGACAAAGTGAGATCCATAGAGAAAAGGTTTGTCGAGATCGGTGTGGACGAACTTGACTGGCCTGCACAAAGCCCTGACCTCAACCACATCGAACTCCTTTGGGATGAATTGGAATGCTGACTGCGAGCCAGGCATAATCACCCAACATCAGTGCCAGAACTCACTAATTCTCCACATCTAGTAGAAAGCCTTCCCAGAAGAGTGGAGGCTGTTATAGCAGCAAAGGGGGGACCAACTCCATATTAATACCCATGATTTTGGAATGAGATGTTTGACGAGCAAATGTCCACATACTTTTGGTATTTGTACTTTCATGTAGTGTATCGATTTGAGGATCAACCATCCATCAATTCTTGTGTAAGAAGAACTTTCACTGTATAAGGCTGAATATTTTTGTTGATACATTTCAAAGTTGAACAAATGACTTTCCACATTAACACAATACATCAAGTTTTGTTAATGTTGAAGCAGCACCCATCACATGGCCGTAAAGATTGGCCCAAACTGGATCAAAGTATTTTATGATGAACAAAGCCCTGCTCGTAGACTGAACTGGCTGACACAAACCCACTGTTGAGGGGGCCAGGAGATGGTTGAGTACAGTCCCACTGTAGAGGGGGGCAGGAGATGGTTCAGTACAGTCCCACTGTAGAGGGGGGCAGGAGATGGTTCAGTACAGTCCTACTGTAGAGGGGGTTAGGAGATGGTTGAGTACAGTCCTACTACACAGAAAAACATAAGGTGCATAGAAGAAACTTTCTCACTATGTGCAGGACAACAATCCTGCCCTCATGAGAAGGGCAGACATACCACATAGCTCAGCTGAAATGACAGAAAGTGAGTGTCATGGCTGACTAGGTAACGTGAACACCAAAATAATCCCGCACAACAAAGGGGCGGGTTCCACACGCTAAATAGGGAAGCAAATCAAGAACACACAAAATTGGAACAGGTGTAACTAATGAGACTAAACTAACCGAAAAGAAAAAGGGATCGGTGGCGGCTAGTAGGCCGGTGACGACGACCGCCGAGCACCACCCGAACAGGCGGGGAGCCAACTTCGGCAGGAGTCGTGACAGAGAGTGAGGTTGAACAGGATAATTCCTCAGCTCCAAGGACAAAGGTGGTGTGAATGAACCATTGGAGTTGTTACCTGGTGAGCCATAATCTACAACAATGACCACTCAAGCTAAGAAAAATAGGAATAATAGGAAAAATGCAAAAAATGAAGCTAGGAAAGTGGCTAATTAAGCCGAGTGACAATTGGAACCAAATAAAAACAGGATAAGGGTCCCCGAAGGCAGTGCAACTCTCTGGGGAATACAATTGAATAGTAAAGGGTAAAGGGTCATGACATGATTATGTCATGGAAATAACTTTATTCTCTCTAATACCACCATTATAGATGGAGACCATCCTGATAGAAACCGTGGTGACACTAGTTTGATCTGGAAAATCATTGGTGAGTGTTTACGCAAATCTATCACCACAGCTTCCTCTGTATGAGCAAATGACAAGTAAATCTGACCTCAGAATGATGTTACCAAGATCAACTACAGTTAGAAGGCTATTTTAAAACCTTTTCATTTGTGTGAATATGTCAATATCTGATGACTACATGTTGTTTTTCAGGTGGTGTTGCTCTGGTCATTGCTGGTCTGCTCTTAGTGTTTTGTTATGTGTATAAATCTCGGAGAGACAAACAGTGGTGAGTATCCTATATAACTGTTTTTGTGTTTGTGAAGGGAGCTCTTTAAGTCAATTAGAATTGTTGCAGAGGGTTTATGTTAGTTATGAGACTAGTTCTCTCTGTCTTACTACTAGGGTTTAAAGTCAGACCAATGGGGTCCTAGCAGGTCACAAACAGGATGAGAACAGTCTGGAACTTGCAGGCCACTTACAAACTATAGACTTGCCGGACATTTTGTCAAGTTAATGTTGTTTATCAAACATTATCCTTAATTTCTTATTAATGTAATAATCTCATCTTTAGCAACCAAGGCCACAGAGATGTGGAAGCGGGTCAGGGCATTCCAGAACCAAACTCCATTCCTCTGATGCAGAATGAGCAACGTGATGCCAGGTAAACCTTTCCACATCACTTTATTGATCTGTAATCAACCACTGAATGATAGTCTCTCTTGTCTTCAGCTGTTGCTATGGGTTATATTAGTTTCTGTCTCTATAGAACAGGGCTCTCCAACCCTGATCCTGGAGAGCTACTGTCCTGTAGGTTTTCACTCCAACCCTAATCTACTGTAGCACACCTGATTCTAATAATTAGCTCAGGGACGGGAAACAGGCGGCCTGCGGACCTCCGTTTTACTGTTGACAGCTAGAATAGTAGAATACACAAGGTGCAAATTCAAAATTTGGCTGTGCATCAGGAGTTTTCCTCTTGTCATATCAGTCATTGAAAATCACTAAATTCTTTAGATTGGTAAATGAATCTGACCCGCTACCTAAACTTGTAGTAATCATCGTCAAATTGCTTACAGGGGGCATTGATTTTGTAAGTCATTCTCACTTAGATATCATATTGACATGCACATATTTCTCTCCACCCTATGGCAAAATGAGTAGAATTGCAGCACACTTGCTCTAAATCTGCTAAATGTTCTCTAATCCCCATAGCAAAATGTTGCTTAAGGCCGGCTCTGACTGCATGTGTGAGTGTGAATGTGGGTACACAGAAGCCACTGTGGTCCCTCATAATGAATTCCGATGTTTGTGGCTCCCATCAAAGTTGCCTATCCCTGAAAGCTGGTTAAAAAGCTGCATCAGGTTAGTTACAACTGGGGTTGGAGAGAGAACCTACAGGAGGGTAGCTCTCCAGGAACAGGGTTGGAGAGAACCTACAAGAGGGTAGCTCTCCAAGAACAGGGTTGGAGAGAGAACCTACAGGAGGGTAGCTCTCCAAGAACAGGGTTGGAGAGAGAACCTACAGGAGGGTAGCTCTCCAAGAACTGGGTTGGAGAGAGAACCTACAGGAGGGTAGCTCTCCAAGAAAAGGTTTGGAAAGCCCTGCTATAGAAGGCGAAGGAAGAATTACTCAATAGATCCGCATGGCATTTCTAAATACCAGCAATGTCTATTGGCAAGCAACAACTTTCAGCAAAGACCCTGCCTTTAGAGCCTTGCTTATCCTTTCAGTTAAGCTCATCATAATCTCACTTTTAGTGACCAAGGAGGTGAGCCAGGAGAGGAGAGCAGGCAGCCCATGGACAATGAAGAGACAGGCGCTGACAACCCTCTGCTGAATGGAGATGCCAGGTAAACTGTACCACATGACTAATCACCTGCCAGTCCTCTGTAATGTAGGCTATGGATATGGAGAACATTTGTATCGTTCCCAATAGAGATACTTAAATCATTATCAATGTAATAATCTCAACTTTAGTGGCCAAGGAGAGGAAGGTGTTCTAGGAATGGAGGATGGAAAGCTGTCAGACAATGACAGAGCAGACACTGAAATCTGTCAGAAGACACATGCTGATTCCCATCCACTGAATGTACCCAAGGTTGTCAGGTAAAATCTCCACATGAGGACTCCTTTGGTACAGTGCCTTGCGAAAGTATTCGGCCCCCTTGAACTTTGCGACCTTTTGCCACATTTCAGGCTTAAAGATATAAAACTGTATTTTTTTGTGAAGAATCAACAACAAGTGGGACACAATCATGAAGTGGAACGACATTTATTGGATATTTCAAACTTTTTGAACAAATCAAAAACTGAAAAATTGGGCGTGCAAAATTATTCAGCCCCTTTACTTTCAGTGCAGCAAACTCTTTCCAGAAGTTCAGTGAGGATCTCTGAATGATCCAATGTTGACCTAAATGACTAATGATGATAAATACAATCCACCTGTGTGTAATCAAGTCTCCGTATAAATGCACCTGCACTGTGATAGTCTCAGAGGTCCGTTAAAAGTGCAGAGAGCATCATGAAGAACAAGGAACACACCAGGCGGGTCCGAGATACTGTTGTGAAGAAGTTTAAAGCCGGATTTGGATACAAAAAGATTTCCCAAGCTTTAAACATCCCAAGGAGCACTGTGCAAGCAATAATATTGAAATGGAAGGAGTATCAGACCACTGCTAATCTACCAAGACCTGGCCGTCCCTCTAAACTTTCAGCTCATACAAGGAGAAGACTGATCAGAGATGCAGCCAAGAGGCCCATGATCACTCTGGATGAACTGCAGAGATCTACAGCTGAGCTGGGAGACTCTGTCCATAGGACAACAATCAGTCGTATATTGCACAAATCTGGCCTTTATGGAAGAGTGGCAAGAAGAAAGCCATTTCTTAAAGATATCCATAAAAAGTGTCGTTTAAAGTTTGCCACAAGCTACCTGGGAGACACACCAAACATGTGGAAGAAGGTGCTCTGGTCAGATGAAACCAAAATTGAACTTTTTGTCAACAATGCAAAACGTTATGTTTGGCGTAAAAGCAACACAGCTCATCACCCTGAACACACCATCCCCACTGTCAAACATGGTGGTGGCAGCATCATGGTTTGGGCCTGCTTTTCTTCAGCAGGGACAGGGAAGATGGTTAAAATTGATGGGAAGATGGATGGAGCCAAATACAGGACCATTCTGGAAGAAAACCTGATGGAGTCTGCAAAAGACCTGAGACTGGGACGGAGATTTGTCTTCCAACGAGACAATGATCCAAAACATAAAGCAAAATCTACAATGGAATGGTTCAAAAATAAACATATCCAGGTGTTAGAATGGCCAAGTCAAAGTCCAGACCTGAATCCAATCGAGAATCTGTGAAAGAACTGAAAACTGCTGTTCATAAATGCTCTCCATCCAACCTCAATGAGCACGAGCTGTTTTGCAAGGAGGAATGGGAAAAAATGTCAGTCTCTCGATGTGCAAAACTGATAGACATACCCCAAGCGACTTACAGCTGTAATCGCAGCAAAAGGTGGCGCTACAAAGTATTAACTTAAGGGGGCTGAATAATTTTGCACGCCCAATTTTTCAGTTTTTGATTTGTTAAAGTTTGAAATATCCAATAAATGTCGTTCCACTTCATGATT
Source organism: Oncorhynchus clarkii lewisi (assembly GCF_045791955.1). NCBI lineage: Eukaryota > Metazoa > Chordata > Actinopteri > Salmoniformes > Salmonidae > Oncorhynchus > Oncorhynchus clarkii. The sequence goes on from NC_092158.1 coordinate 84,341,877, forward strand.
GTGTCCCACTGGTTGTTGATTCTTCACCAAAAAATACAGTTTTATATCTTTATGTTTGAAGCCTGAAATGTGGCAAAAGGTCGCAAAGTTCAAGGGGGCCGAATACTTTCGCAAGGCACTGTAGATCTGTCATTCAACAGATAATGAAATCTCATTTCTCCCTTCAGAATCCTATGGAAGACAGTGTTGTTTCTGGTGGATCAAGAGTTTTAATCCTGATGATATCCCTGTTATTGCTCCCACAGGGTTAACAGCCAGACTGATGACACACAGCTTCTTGGTCAACCTCAGAGCAATGGACATGTGCCATATAGAAGGTGAGAATGTGTATGTATCTGTGTGTAAAGTTGCATGGGATGGTAGAGGAGGTTAAATAACTGGTTGAGGTCATGTTTAGGAAACCCTGTTATCTCTATAGGGAACAGTATTATGGTGGATCATGAATGTGAATGTTGATGTCTTATTACTCCAACAGGGTTAACGATGAGACTAAGGAAGCGACTCCTGGTGCACAGAGTCCAGGACCACCTCAGATGAATGGAGGACCTCCCATGTCTAACAGAGCTGCAGAGGAGACCACTGCTCTATTGGACAAACAGGCCTTAGACAAGGACCAAGTCACCAAACCCCCTGAGTTAATAGTAAGTACTGTTAATATCCTCTGACAACTGGTGAACTGTTTGTCTTGGTATCTAAAATGATGGGGCTCGTTTTCTTTTTGCTCCAACATATTTGTAACTCTTGTGTTTTTCCCCAAGGACAAAGGACCTAATGACATGGAGTCAAGTAGAGGAGAACTGTAACAAACGGTGGACGTTTGTATAACAAAAGAAAACCTATTAAGATATAATAAGATACAGTAATATATGATATACAGTACTTATTATAAGATACAGTAATATATGATATACAGTACTTATTATAAGATACAGTAATATATGATATACAGTACTTATTATAAGATACAGTAATATATGATATACAGTACTTATGATAAGATACAGTAATATATGATATACAGTACTTATGATAAGATACAGTAATATATGATATACAGTACTTATGATAAGATACACATATGTGACTAGCTTCATCATCGTCAGTCATGTCAACCTCAAGACACATTCTGACCAGTGTGTTTTACTGCACATTGATTTTCAGAAACCTCAACAGTTTATTAAGTTAATTCTCTATGTGACAGCTATAATCTGGATAGGTTAGGAAACGTGTTTAAGTGAAATCAGTTGAAATTTCAAAACAGCCCATTACTTGTAGATAACTAAAATTACAAAATGATTCTAATCTGAAAATGAGTGTGACTTATGACTGATTATGATACAGCATGTCACATATTAGCTATACAACATTATAATGATATGAAAGGATAGTAAGATCATACTTACAGTAGTATTGTATACTATACATACAAGCAAATATACATTACATACTCATGAGAAGATGCATAAAACATAAACCTCTTTAGTAGAGACATTTCCAAGATCATGAGGTCTCACTCAATGTCTTGTGGACATGTCAAATAGCTAAACATTGACCAGGCGCTATTTCCGCTATATATACACAAATGTATGTGGACACCCCTTCAAATTAGTGGATATGTCTATTTCAGCGACACCCGTTGCTGACAGGTGTATAAAATGGATTACACAGCCATGCAATCTCCATATACAAACATTGGCAGTAGAATGGCCTTACTGAAAAGCTCAGTGACTTTCAATGTGGCACCGTCATAGGATGCTACCTTTCCAACCAGTCAGTTGATCAAATCTCTGCCGTGCTAGAGCTGCCCTGGCCACCTGTAAGGGCTATTATTGTGGAGCATCATTGGCTCAGCCATGAAGGAGTAGGCCACACAAGCTCACGGAACGTGACCGTCGTGTGGTGAAGCCTCTCAGTCGCAATCGTCCGTCCTCGGTTGCAACACACACTACAGAGTTCCAAACTGCCTCTGCAAGCATCGTCAGCACAACTGTTCATCAGGGGCTTCATGAAATGGGTTTCCATGGTCGAGCAGCTGCACACAAGCCTAAGATCACCAAGTGCGATGCCAAGTGTTGGCTGGAGTGGTGTCAAGCTTGCCGCTATTGGGCTCTGGAGCAGTGGAAACGCGTTCTTGCTTCACTATCTGTTAGTCCATCAGACGAATCTGGGTTTGGCGGATGCCAGGAGAACGCTACCTGCCTCATTGCATAGTGCCAACTGTAAAGTTGGGTAGAGGAGGAATAATGGTCTAGCGCTGTTTTTCATGGTTCGGTCTAGGCCCCTTAGTTCCATTGAAGGGAAATCTTAACTCTACAGCATACATTTACATTATAGATGATTCTGTGCTTCCAACTGTGGTAACAGTTTGGGGAAGGCCCTATCCTTTTTCAGCATGACAATGCCCCCATGCACAAAGGGAGGTCCATACAGAAATTATTTGTTGAGATCTGTGTGGAAGAACTTGACTGTCCTGCAGAGCCCTGACCTCAACCCCATCGAACACCTTTGGGATGAATTGGAACGCCGACTGCGAGCCAGGCCTAATTGCCCAACATCAGTGCCTGACCTCACTAATGCTCTTGTGGCTGAATGGAAGCCCCGCAGCAATGTTCCAATATCTAGAGGAAAGCCTTCCCAGAAGAGAGGAGGCAATTATAGCAGCAAAGGTGGGACCAACTCCATATTAAAACCCATGATTTTGGAATGTGATGTTTGACAAGCAGGTGTCCACATACCTTTGGTTATGTAGTGTAGCAGAGACATCATTATCACAGGGCCCAGTCTAAGATGCTCTATTTTACTGATGAAATTATTCATTATTTCTGAATTGAGAGTTGCAGCATGTTAGTGTTAAAATAACTTGCATAGGGGCCTCCCGGGTGGTGCAGTGGTTAAGGGCAGCGCCAGCTGTGCCACCAGAGACTCTGGGTTCGCGCCCAGGCTCTGTCGTTACCAGCCGCGACCGGGAGGTCGGTGGGGCAACGCACAATTGGCCTAGCGTCGTCCGGGTTAGGGAGGGTTTGGCCGGTAGGGAAATCCTTGCCCCAGCGACTCCTGTGGCGGGCCGGGCGCAGTGCGCACTAACCAAGGTTGCCAGGTGCACGGTGTTTCCTCCGACACATTGGTGCGGCTGGCTTCCGGGTTGGATGGCGCTGTGTTAAGAAGCAGTGCGGCCTGGGTTGTGTATCGGATGACGCATGACTTTCAACCTTCGTCTCTCCCGAGCCCGTACGGGAGTTGTAGCAATGAGACAAGATAGTAGCTACTAAACAATTGGATACCACAAAATTGGGGAGAAAAAGCACATAATAATAATAATAATAATAATAATAATAATAACTTGCATAATTTGTCCCAACTTCAGCAAAACATTTCAGACACCACACACACCTGTAATCCTACTTTCAGTAAAGAACGTTAATCTTCCATTTTCCTTTCTGAACCTTGAAACAAGTTCCACTTGTTGTCATTCTTCCCCTCAAAATCAGGGACTGATTTAGATCTGTGACACCAGGTTTGTGCATTTAATTATGAGGTAGAACAGAAAATCAGCAGGCTCCGGACCTCATAGGGTAAGAGTTGAGTACCCCTGCTGTAGAAGATACAACAACAGACTTTATTTAAACCACTGTTTTCATAGGAAAGCATGATTGGTCAGTTCAAACAGGATGTTCTCTTTATAATGCAATATAGGAGCATTAATAACACCTTCTATTCATAATGCATCAGGATGCACAACATAGGTGCTAATAACTGCTCATGAACATCTATAACTGCATAAAGCATTATCACCAGGATGTGTAATGCCTCATGAAGTAAAGTATTACTATGCCAGATGCCATATTTGAAAATCACATTAGGAGCATTATATTATATATTAAGTGATAGGCTATATTCTAATTTCACTGCATACCCTCTTACACCTATGTAACTCCGTCTTGAGGGCATAAAGGGATAGTTCACCCAAATTACAAAACGACATGTTGTTGTTGTTACCCTGTAAGCAGTCTATGAACAAGTTAAGAAAGCAATCCAATGCTTTGGTTTTGTTTACTGTACTTGGTTAGGGAAATGCAAACGTTTTAGCGTTTGTAACCCTGTTAAAAGCATTTTTTTGCAAATCATCCTAAAGTGTCAACATTTGATCTAAAAAGTTTGTATTTGAAGACAGTGGTCAGGTAAACAAAAGCAAAGCATGGATTGCTGTCTGAGCTTGTCCATAGACTGCTTATGGTGTAAAGAAAGCAAATTATATTTTGTAATTTGAGTGAACAATCCCTTTAACAGGAGTGCGGAACTCCTACGTGAAGTCGTTACAGTATAGCCCTCTGACGCAATTTCCTAAAGAGCATTTCATGAGGTCATACCACTTAGCTTCATAATCATAAGGCATTATGCTGCCTGCTTAAAATGCTGTAGGAATATATAGACATTAGCAGTCATTAGTGCCTATTTCATGCCATATGATGTATAATGCATAGATTATAAGGTGTTATAAATACACTTATCACACATTATGAAGAGGGTATTCATAGGAAGTGTTACCCACAGGTCTTGCAGAAGGAACTGTACCCCACACCCCCACCTACTAGTGACATTGAGAAAAATACCACAACTTTAGACAGGAATTGTGTAGCTATGTTGACATTTGTGTTCACCGTTTAATTAGAATGTTTAACACATTGAGAGTATCGGTCAGGTCAAATGACTTAGACGAATGACATACCCACATTCATTGAGACCTTATAACCTTAGTGTCTGAAAAGGTTCATTTCCTTTACATTTTAATTATGCTTGTTTACTTACTTGTAATGTATTTGATATGTCCTGTCTGTGGGTTGATCTCATATATTTATGAATGGCTTTCGACCTGATGCTTTTTATGGTTAGTTACCTTACACATGTATTTAGTTTCATTTCCTTATTACATTTTCATTTCCATTTTATAGTACTATGCATTTTGACTGTTGGATTGATATGATCTGCTCATACATTGCCATACAAGTGAGTGAGTTAAGACTATTGTTTAATGAACGACTCAGGTCTGATGGATACAGTTGTCCCTCATACTCTTGTATTATTTGTAACAAACTTTCTGTATGTATCTGTATGAGGAAACCTCCACATTATTGTCATATCTACTTTTTAGCCTGCAAGTTTAGGAGGGCTATTCTGCAGAGTTTTGTGTTTTATATAATAGAAATGTAGACCCTAAGATTACTTCTTAGTATTATAATATGCGTTTAATTCCTTTTATCATTAAAACATTCCTTTCCAGCTTGTGGTCGTGTTTTCTTCAAATGAGACACTGGAGGAGAGGGAAAGATCAAACTCTGATTTATTTAGTCTTCTGTCACTCTCGTTTTTAGCTTTAAGTTCATGCAGAGACACACACACACACACACACACACACGTGCCACACTAAGGCTCCTGGTTTCTACAGTAGCTACTGTAGACCCTCACAGATGTGATCATGTACACAACTGTACTGAGTTCAAAGTACTGTACAGTATGTCTGTCTTAATTGGATGTCTGATGTGTTCACCCGTAACACACAGTAGACAATGATGGTATGGTACAGTATGTGGAGGAGAATGAGTTTACTGATATGGACATTTCCCATACCTTTTGTCTGTGGTAGTGATACATATTATGTACTCCACTTCTTCATACAGATGGACTGAAGGACAGACAGACAAGTCGGCTGAGTTTGCCTGTGTAGACGGTTGATAGATTGGTACATGATGCCTCTCCCTCAGTAGTTTGCCTGTGTAGACGGTTGATAGATTGGCACATGATGCCTCTCCCTCAGTTTCCCTGTGTAGACGGTTGATAGATTGGTACATGATGCCTCTCCCTCAGTTTCCCTGTGTAGACGGTTGATAGATTGGTATGTGATGCCTCTCCCTCAGTTTGCCTGTGTAGACGGTTGATAGATTGGTACATGATGCCTCTCCCTCAGTTTCCCTGTGTAGACGGTTGATAGATTGGCACATGATGCCTCTCCCTCAGTAGTTTCCATGTGTGGACAGTTGATAGATTGGTATGTGATGCCTCTCCCTCAGTAGTTTCCCTGTGTGGACAGTTGATAGATTGGTATGTGATGCCTCTCCCTCAGTAGTTTCCCTGTGTAGACGGTTGATAGATTGGTATGTGATGCCTCTCCCTCAGTAGTTTCCCTGTGTAGACGGTTGATAGATTGGTATGTGATGCCTCTCCCTCAGTAGTTTGCCTGTGTAGACGGTTGATAGATTGGTACATGATGCCTCTCCCTCAGTAGTTTCCCTGTGTAGACCGTTGATAGATTGGCACATGATGCCTCTCCCTCAGTTTCCCTGTGTAGACGGTTGATAGATTGGCACATGATGCCTCTCCTTCAGTTTCCCTGTGTAGACGGTTGATAGATTGGCACATGATGCAAAAATATAAATGCAAAATGTAAAGTGATGGTCTCATGGTTCATGAGCTGAAATAAAAAATCCTACAAAAGCTGATATCTCAAAAATATTGTGCACAAATTTGTTTACATCCCTATTAGTGAGCATTTCTCCATTTCGCCAAGATAAACCATCCATCTGACAAATGTGGCATATCAAGAAGCTGATTAAACAGCAGTGGTGGAAAACGTATCCAATTGTCATACTTGAGTAAAAGTATAGATACCTTATTAGAAAGTTACTCAAGTGAAAGTGAAAGTCACCCAGTAAAAAACTACTTGAGTAAAAGTCTAAAAGTATTTGGCTTTAAATATAATTAAGTATCAAAAGTAAACATATTTGCTGAAAAAGTACTTCATTGTCAAAAGTAAAAGTATAAATCATTCAAAAGTTCTATTATTTATCAAATCAGACAGAACAATTAATTGTCTTGTTTTTTGAATTTTCAGATAGCCAGGGTCACACTCCAATACTCAAACATTATTTACAAAAGATGCATTAATGTTTAGTGAGTCCACCAGACCAGAGACCGTATGGATGACCGCGTGTTCTCTTCATAAGTGTGTGAATTTGACTATTTTCCTGTCCTGCTAAGCAATCAAAATGTAATGAGTACCCGTGGGTGTCAGGGAAAATGTATGGAGTAAAAAGTACAATATTTTCTTTAGGAATGTAGTGAAGTAAAGGTAGTCAAAAATCTAATTAAAGTTTTCTACATTTTTTATTAAAGTACAGATACCCCAAAAAACTACTTCAGTAGTACTTTTAAATAGTCTTTAAAGTACTTTACACCACTTTTAAACAGCATGATCATTACACAGGTACACCTTGTGCTGGGGACAATAAAAGGCCACTAAAATGTGCAGTTTTGTAACACAACACAATGCCACAGATGTCTCAAGTTTTGAGGGAGAGTGCAATTGGCATGCTGACTGCAGGATTGTCCACCAGAGCTGTTGCCAGATAATTTAATGTTAATTTCTCTACCCTGGCAGTACATCCAACCGGCCTCACAACCGCAGACCATGTGTATGGCATCATGTGGGCGAACAGTATTCTGATGTCAATGTTGTGAACAGAGTGCCCCATGGTGGCGGTGAGGTTATGGTATGGGCAGGCATACTATGGGCAGGCTAAGGACAATGAACACAACTGCATTTTATCGATGGATTGAATGCACAGAGATACCGTGACGAGATCCTGAGGCCCATTGTCGTGCCATTCATCCGCTGCCATCACCTAATTTTTCAGCATAATAATGCTGAGCCCCATGTCGCAAGAATCTGTACACAAATCCTGGAAGCTGAAAATGTGCATACTCACCAGACATGTCACCCATTGAGCATGTGTGGGATGCCATGGATTGACGTGTACAACAGCGTGTTCCAGTTCCTGCCACTATCCAGCAACTTCACACAGCCATTGAAGAGGAGTGGGACAACATTCCACAGGCCATAACTGCCTGATCAACTCTATGTGAAGGAGATGTGTTGCGCTACATGAGGCAAATGGTGGCCACTTCAGATACTGACTGAGGTATTTTTCAAGGTATCTGTGAGCATCAGATGCATATCTGTATTTCCAGTCATGTTAAATCCATAGAATACGGCCTAATGAATGTATTTCAATTGACTGATTTCCTTCTATGAACTGTAACTCAATAAAATCTTTGAAATTGTTGTGTGTTGCATTTATATTTTTGTTCAGTATCAGAGACAGGGCTTTGGGTGAGGGGTTATCCCACCCTGAAGCTCCAGAATTCCATTGGCTTGTGGGTGTAGATGTGTAAATAAAACCAAGATTGCAATTGGAGTGATATGATTATAACTACAACTTCCCACCAAGTCCTTTAAAATATTTTGCATGTTTGATTACCTATTCAAATCAAAATGTCCTTGTGCACCTAGTGTTCATCTAACACCATGTCTTTATAAATCACAACTTTGAACACTTTCAGCAACAAGGCAGAATAAAAGGTATAGCCCATATCAGTTACCTATTGGGAAAGTTATACCAAAGACAGTACAGAATGAAGATAGGCTAAAATTGCTTCTTCAACAGAAATCCCTGATCACACTTGAAGGTGATGTCATGGCAATGTTGGCTAGCTAAACTCATGCACAGAAACACGTCATCGGGTCTAACGGTCGTCTCGCGCCAATTTGCCGTGTGCAGGCCACCATATCAAAGGCACTCTTTTGATATGAAGTCATTTTTTTATGAAAATAGTTTGAGTAGTAACATGTTCAAATAGTTAAGACATTGGCTCAAATCTAGAATGTGCCTTTGAATTTTGAGAAAGTTAACAGCTAAGGAAGAATATTTCTCTTGTCTCATTGACTTCTCAAACCCGAATCCCCAGCCTGGTCTACTTAATCTGTTTAGCAAGCGTTCCTGCGATGTTGAGTATCAAGGTTTAGAAACTGTGGTGATACAGTCACTTATAACTCCTCCTGTTTTCTAAACTGAATTTACTGAAGCAGGAAGAAGAAAAGTGAAACTTTTTTACAGAACCAGAAGGCAAGACCACAGACTAAAATGTATCCATTCAGCCTGTTGTTTGTTTTTTTGGTGCTCCCGTACCAAGGTAAAGACTAAGTTGTAACTGTATTTGCAATGTATCATAGCTACATTGCTATAAAACTCCCTGAAGGCAGAAAGTTATCTTACTGTATTGTGTCACCTGGGCGAGGTCGGCTAGCAACCCGTTAGCCTCATACACAACCTGTTTGTACCTGTGATTTGTTTAACTGTATTAGGATCTCAAACATTGGTAGCTGCAGTCTATCTCTATTTCATTGTGTTTGTGTTTAAGGAAGTTTGTTAGTAACATTAAAGTAATGTTACATAGAAAGTTGTACTAAATGAATGTCTTCTTCCGTAGCTTGCTTAGCGTGCTCTCCCATCGAGAAAATGGACAGGTGTGAAGATTTGTGGACGGGAATTGGATATGTGTACCCATATGAAACTCCATCTGGATCTGAAATTGAGGTGTACTCAAACAATGTTAGTGGAGATCTTATGGTTTAATTCAGGATTTGTACTACAGACTTTGTCTTGATTCTCCACCCTTCCCCCAAGTGCACACTTCCCAAAATGGATTTCACAATGTTGGAAAGTCCCTGCAGCTAATGTTTACGCCCGTTCCAATGCTTTTAACCATGGCGGGAAGTGTGCAAGTGTACACTTTGGGGGAAAGGGTGTAGAATCAGGTATGGTATTTTATTTTTTTTAGATAATAAGTACTATGTTGTATGACAAAACAGGGCTTTTTGATTCAAACCTGAATTAAATTATTTATTTTCTTATGTGCTTTCCCACAGACTCCAATAGCCTACCGTGGCATGAACAAGCCTTTTGAGGCACATCTCTCTGATAAGGTGATAAATGTGAACAACAGTGCTGTCATCCTCTCTGAATGCCTAAATCTAACATTCAAATTCTTTCATGTTCTCCAGGTGAGTCCTGTTATTATTTCACACAATTGAGATGATTTGATTGTTGAAAATGATTTTAGAGATACTTACTTCCCATGTGTCTTCTCTTAAGGGCAAGGTTGAGGAGTGCCATTTGTATTACATTGTTGCAGGTAAAGAATGATGTTCCTATTTTCTTTCATTTGAAACTTCTTGCACTTTCATATTGGTCCATATATCCAAGGCAGTTAACGCTAATTTCTCTGGATAAGAGCGTCTGCTGAAATGTAAAAAACGTAGACTGACAATTCAACTGACATTTTAATTTACAATCCGACTGACACCCCGGGTGAGTACTCTAATATTACCAAACTGATATCACCTCTTTGTCTGATCTTTGTCTGTAGAGAGGGAGCATGTGGCTATGATAACTATCAATCTGACTGACAATCTGACTGACACCTCGGACAACACATCAGGTAAGTTAACTACTATAAAGACAGCTAATTACTGTCTATAGCATCTCCATCTGTAATAAAGTACATATTCAATTGAAATGACTTTACTCTCTGATTAAACTCAGGAAATGGAGACAAAGCCACTAGCCACACAAAGGAAATCACTGGCGAGTGTTTCCATATTTTTTCTTTTGTTTGACATTCTACTGTCACCACAGCTCCTTCTTCTTTTTCTTCTGAACCCAATTATGGACAAATGCGATAAGACAAACAAACCCCTAACTAAATCAGCAAGAGTTTTGAACAGTCTGGGTTCAGAATGTGGACTAGTTGATGTCTGGCGTGAGATCAAACCTCAAGCCAAAGATGATACTTTTCTAATGTACCCAACTCATATTCCAGAATAGACTACTTATTTTTCCCCAACAGCTATCTGCTGTGAACAGTTGCTCTATTGGTACGTTTGACTTATCCAATCATGTCAAAATATATTTATCTGTGAACCTGAGCAGCTTTGTTTCTCTATCCAGAAATGAGAAACTTAATACATCTAATGGCAGATAAACATTTCAGAGCAGAAATGCATTGTGGGATTGTGAATTACATACAGATAATAGTGACCCTACTGTACATTAGATGCTTCCACTGTATGGGAGGCGGCAAAACCCACTCGAAGTGGTAAAATTATTTCATATGCCTCATTTAAGAAAAAGAACAGTGAGAAGTTGTGTGACATTGAGAAAGATGCGAACAATTGCACAAAAGGTTTTCTACTGAGAATTGGAGGCACGTAAATCTTGAAGCAAACGAAATCTTTAACAAACTCTCCATATCAATGATAACATGTTCCATGTTAGACAAAAACATATGAATATGATAATCAAGTAAGCTCCTTGCCTATCAATTAAAAAAGGAGCAACCAGAATGCATGTTACACTCCCCTCTTTAGCAAAATTAAAGACCTCTCAAAATGAAAGACTCTCCCATAACAATGATTGGAGGATAAACATAACACTGGTCAAACCTGAGTCTATGAAGAATGGAGCTGCCCAATTTCCAACTTTACTATTGGTCAGCCCAAACTCGCTAATTCTTGTCTGGGACTTTGGGCAGATATGACTCGTCATGGGTTCAGATTGAATATCAATCTAGCCATCCTTTACCTCTGAATCAGTTAAATCATATTTGTGATGACAATAAATACACAGTAATGGCATGGGCAGACTGTAGAAAGCACTGGGGTATTTCAAACACGTTTTTTAATATGCTCCTATTTCTTGTTGCCCAATGTGTTCTTAAAAGTCGGCCTTCATAATTGGTGCCCGCTGGGTCGTAGGAGGTTCGCAGACTTGTTCCATAGTGGATTAAAAACAATGAAGGGATTTATACAAATCCATCCCGAATATAACATCCCTGGTACACATTTGTTTTAAGTGCCTTCAAATCAGAAATGTTATCTTTATATTTATCAAATAATTAAAGCTGAGATCTCAGTTATCAGAAGTTAAGAATTAATAACCACATCTGTATCAAATTAAATCAAATCAAATTGATTTATAAAGCCCTTCTTACATCAGATGATATCTCAAAGTGCTGTACAGAAACCCAGCCTAAAACCCCAAACAGCAAGCAAATGCAGGTAATACTTGATAAGATGTATTGTACATTATCCAAACATTATGAATCCTCCTTTGTTTCACTTCAAATGATGTGGGAAAATGACTTAGGCACGGAATTTGATGAGGAGGTTTGACTTGAGAGCTGTAATAAGATCCACTTCCCATTTACTAGTCCCAATATTAAGGAGACTAACTACAAATTAATGTTCATGTTTTAGCTTACCCCTGTTGAATTAAACTGTAAACTGTAAACTTTTTTTAATCTATTCTGGCATTGCAATAAGCTAATGGATTTCTGACGCTCTATTCATACAGCCACTCAGATCATTTAGATATGGTATTGGTACAATCCAGTGGTGGTTGGTGCTGTTTATGATGAGGGAGGAAGATAAACATTTTTATAGGCCTTATTTCTATTACAGCATGCTAGGTGACTGTCATTCAGATTCCATTCACCCAGCTCAATGTAACATCGATAGATTTAGGCTCCTACATGATACTCTAATTTTCCCTATAGCCTTTATGAATTTGCTACAACCTAGCCTATGAATGAAAGTTTACAATGTAGGTGTTCAGGTCGAGATACATTTTAGTAATCAAGATGACAGACACACATTCAATACCGCCTTGCACACTCTGGTCTGCATCTATCTGATGTAGGGTGTAATCATTAGTACAACAGTTATAAACAAGAGTTTCTATTGGACAAATTCAGGTATGTTTATCCCAGATTCGTTCCGTTTGCTTCCGTTTAAGAAATATTTTTCAACAGAATCGTCTGAATGAATACACCCCGATCAAACGCAAAAATAGTTAACTTTCATAGAGCCAGATCGTTATATAATTCCTTCTGGCATCTATGCCCTCTCCTCCTCTCACCTTTTCTTTCTCTCTTTGAGTCAACTACTCACCACATTTTATGCACTGCAGTGCTAGCTAGCTGTAGCTTTTTTTCTTCAGTACTAGATTAATTCTCTGATCCTTTGATTGGGTGGGCAACATGTCAGTTCATGCTGCAAGAGCTCTAATAGGTTGGAGGATGTCTTCCGGAAGTTGTCATAGTTTCTGTGTAAGTCTATGGAAGTGGATGAGAACCACAAGCCTCCTAGGTTTTGTATTGAAGTCAGTGTTCCCAGAGGAGGAACGAAACTAGCTGTCCTTTGGCTACACCATGGTGCTACCCTACATAGTGATGTTGAGGCTACTGTACACCTTTCATTGCAAAACAGTCAATATATTTAGTATAGTTTTATCTATAAAGGATCACTTTTTGAATGTTACAATATTTTGATTAATATGAAATTATATGAGGAGGATGGTTCTCCCCTTCCTCCTCTGAGGAGCTTCCACTGGTACAGTACCCAAGCCTTTACCATCTTAATCAAATGCTGAATACTGCGCTTGATTCAGACAAGATAAGGTTGCTGACAACTTACTTTCCAAATAAATGTATTCTTGTGTGTTGGAAAAATGACAACCCACCCACTTTTCATTTGTGGCTAAAACAAGTTGCAAACTTCATGCCATTAGAAAAATGAATAATGGACTTACAGAACTGCAGATCCACATTCTTGAAAGTATAGTTTTTTATTGAAAAAAGCTCTTAAAATAGTACTTCTATTTCATATTTTATCTACATTTATTGCACTAGTTGTTTTAAAATCTCTGAAAATGTGTCTGCATTAACACTAACAGTATTACGATATTACAGTATATCTGCTGCTAAGCTGTAATACTAACTGCTTTATTTAGTTTTGGATGGAATGTATTTTCTGTTAGTCTTTAGAATTGTTTATTTATTATATAATTGAAGTCAGAAGTTTACATACACCATAGCCAAATACATTTAAACTCAGTTTTTCACAATTCCTGACATTTAAAAATTCCCCGTATTAGGTCAGTTAGATATAGGATATAGGACTCGTTTAACTGTGGATATAGATACTTTTGTACCTGTTTCCTCCAGCATCTTCAGAAGGTCCTTTGCTGTTGTTCTGGGATTCATTTGCACTTTTCGCACCGAAGTACGTTCATCTCTAGGAGACAGAACGCATCTCCATCCTGAGCGGTATGACGGCTGCGTGGTCCCATAGTGTTTATACTTGCGTACTATTGTTTGTACAGATGAACGTGGTACCTTCAGGCATCTGGAAATTGCTCCCAAGGATGAACCAGACTTGTGGAGGTCTACAATTTGTTTTCTGAGGTCTTGGCTGATTTCTTTAGATTTTCCCATGATGTCAAGCAAAGAGGCACTGAGTTTGAAGGTAGGCCTTGAAATACATCCACAGGTACACCTCCAATTGACTCAAATTATGTCAATTAGCCTATCAGAAGCTTCGAAAAGCCACGACATAATTTTCTAGAATTTCCCAAGCTGTTTAAAGGCACAGTCAACTTAGTGTATGTAAACTTCTGACCCACTGGCATTGTGATACAGTGAATTCTAAGTGAAATTGTTACGCTTGTCGTCGGAAGGAGACCAAGGTGCAGCGTTGTAAGTGTTCATGATCTTTATTCCTCAAAAACACTCGAACAAAAATAACGAATACAAAACGAAAGCGAACAGTTCCGTAAGGCAACTCAACTATACAGAAAACAACTACCCACAAAACACAGGTGGGAAAAAGGCTGAAAAAGTATGATTCCCAATCAGAGACAACGATAGACAGCTGCCTCTGATTGGGAACCACACTCGGCCAAAAACAAAGAAATAGAAAACATAGAAATAAAGAAACTAGAATGCTCACCCTAATCACACCCTGGCCTAACCTAAATAGAGAATAAAAGCCTCTCTATGGCCAGGGCGTGACAGTATGTCATGTTTTGTTCCTTTACATGATACTTATATAGCACAGTTTAACAGGATCTCAACAACTGACATAGACAGCTTTTTGTTTTTCAGCTGGTGTTCTGGTTATCTTAGTTCTGCTGCTGGGCATTGTTGGTTTCTTAGTGTACAGATATGTCAACATTCCTTGGAGAGACAAACATTCGTGAGTACCTTTTATGACCTGCATCAACAATAGGGCTCAGAGTGTACAGCCAGTCATCTTAGCTGTCCAAAATGAATTCAGAGAGGATAAACGTATGATTTAGGACTGAACGCAACATTTCCTTTTTTCATCACACACCACATCAGGTTTGCTCTTGCACAGCTAACTCAGATGGGTCGGGACTACCTTAACACCAACAGGGAAAACCAGAGGTGAGTCAGACTCAGTCAACCTGAGGACATTTTTAGTAGTTACGTGGTTTAATGTGCTGAAGTGTTTCATGTTACATTACTAAATATCAGTTATCATGCCAGACAACAGCTTAGAGCAGCAAGAAGTAACACGTGTTGTTGTTTTAACTTCTCTAAGGGACAACGGAGAACCTGATGATCCAGCTGCTGGGGACGCTGAGTCTCTCCGATCTGCGCTTGTCATTGGCAGGTTAGACAGCCAATCTATTGAATGTAATATTTATGTTCCTACTATACTTCATGTCTTCCTCAATCTATAACTGCATTTGTCCCTTTGAACCATCAGGGACCAGGGGGATGGGGTGGAAGAGGAGAGGGAGCCACCACACAGTCAGGAGTCCTCTCTGCTGAATGGGCATCTTGTGAACAGGTTAACCTTTCTCTGAGAAATACCCTCATTACTTCATTACCGGTTGGGTATCATTATCCTCCGTCAGAGCTGATCCCATGAGTCATTGATCCCACAGGTTTAATAGAAAGACTAGTTTGTTTAACACATGATCCTTATATTCTAATACCTGTAATACCTAATGAGCATGGTAAATGCTCATGCATGTTAAAAAAAAAATTTTAGCAGACAAGGAGAGAGAGGTGAGCCAAGCAAGATGTTCGTTCAGCCAATGAGGGAACAGATACTGAATTCTCTCAGAAGAGACATGCTGGATTTCCTCTGGTGAATGGAAACCATAAGGCCAGGTAAACTTTACCACATGATGAATACCTTGATAGATCTTCATTGAACGATACAGATGGAGGATCTTAATTTGAGCCGGTTTGCTACAGCAGGAAAATAGTCTTGCAGCAACAGGAAATGTGAATTGTTATGTGGGTTGATACATTTTTCATTAGGGCAAATGAAAAATGCTGTGCAGGAAAATGCTCAGCAACAAAAGAGTGATCAATTTAAGATCGTACCTCTGTAATCTCACAATGGGGCGTGCAATAACGTTTGTCTTGTGGTGGATCAATGATGATGTCAGGTAAACTTGACTACATATTGATACATCCACAACTCATTGGGTATAATGCCACTCACCCCATTTTCCCACGGTTCATGTTAGCCTCTGTCTCTTTAGGGAACAGTATTATGGTGGATCATGAATGTGAATGTTGATGTCTTATTACTCCAACAGGGTTAACGATGAGCGTAAGGAAGCGACTCCTGGTGCACAGAGTCCAGGACCTCCTCAGATGAATGGAGGACCTCCCATGTCTGACAGGTGATATTGTAACTATTGCTAAAGTAACACTGTTCTGAGCTTTTTCTCCACTGTATTTGAATTGAAGGTAGAGGATTGTATAATAACCGTGTTTTTACCCATGTTTCCTGAACCAGCCTGTCTTACTGTGTTCTGTGTCTAAGGTTGGAGAACAACCCTGTTGGTCAGCGCATGAAGAAAACTGCTCTGGTGAACAAGCAGGACCAGGACTGGTCAGCAACGGCATGTAGCCAGTTGAAAATATATAGCATATAAGATGAAACTAAGTGTAAATATAACATGATATACACTGTAATATAGAACAGTATAATATGACATTATATAATATCGTAACACTTACTTGAAGCTGCTTCTTGTATAGTGCTATATGTTCTAATGAATGCATTCTTAACAACATGAATGATGCATTAATGCATACATAGGACATAACTGTATAGTAAAATGCTAGTATAATACTGTGCTGGTAAGCTGCTAGCTGTGGGGTTGCCCCCAGCTGTGGTTCCTATCATTCAGAGTATCTAAGCTCAACTGTGGTTCAAATCCATAGTTTTTAGCTTAGTTGTTACCGTAAACTAGCACTTCTTAGAGACAAAGTTATGGAAAATGCTGTATAACTACTTACCATTCTGAAGTGTAACAGTCAAGTTTATATGTAACAATTGTTAATCCCTTTTTTAAATGTTTATTTATATATTTGTTTGCTTGATTAGATTGAATTAGTATGACTAATGCATTATTTTACCCTCCCGTATAGAGGGACATTATTTTACCCTCCCGTATAGAGGGACATTATTTTACCCTCCCGTATAGAGGGACATTATTTTACCCTCCCGTATAGAGGGACATTATTTTACCCTCCCGTATAGATGGACATTATTTTACCCTCCCGTATAGAGGGATATTATTTTACCCTCCCGTATAGAGGGACATTATTTTACCCTCCCGTATAGAGGGACATTATTTTACCCTCCCGTATAGAGGGACATTATTTTACCCTCCCGTATAGAGGGACATTATTTTACCCTCCTGTATAGAGGGACATTATTTTACCCTCCCGTATAGAGGGACATTATTTTACCCTCCCCAATAGAGGGACATTATTTTACCCTCCCCAATAGAGGGATATTATTTTACCCTCCCGTATAGAGGGATATTATTTTACCCTCCCGTATAGAGGGACATTATTTTACCCTCCCGTATAGAGGGATATTATTTTAGTGACTAAAACATTTTCCATTATTTGTATCCAAAATATATTACATTAAAACATATATATTTATTCTCATACCGCATGCTGTATTTTCTTCAAATACAATTGGAGCACAGAGACACCCTTTAGGAGCGGAGGACTATTTGCTCATCTCTAACATCCTACTTGGCTTAGACGAGAAAGGGAATGCAGAGAGGTGCCAAAGAGAGGACACTACTCTGTAGTAAACACTAACAGAGAGAAGGAGAGAACACTGTGGTGCAGAGATGGAGGGGGGATAAAGGAGAATCATAGCCTACTATCACTACCTTGACGCATAGTGTATAATAGAGTAACACAGCTAAATCCAAACACTTGAGGGCAGTAAAGAACCAGGAAGAACCCAGTGACATCACCAGTGCTGGTTCAGTCTGAGTTTAATAGCTGACTGTCTATTATTACAGCAATGTTAGGTTCTGTGGGTGATGTGTACTACTCATGCCATCTCAGAGTGCCCAAAATGGCCACTAACCTTGGCAAAGGCTATTTTTACCTTTCTGCTGAGATAGCCTCACCTCTGTGGCTGTGTGAGTGCTGGGGAGTGGAGGAGTGTATCTGGGGTGACACGGAGGCTGTGTGATTCCCCCTCTATCTGTCTGCCTAGTAGGCCCTAGGCGTGTGTTTACATGTGTATTTTATTGTGCTGAAGTGTGGGGTGACTGTGTGGTCAAGGCTGGAGAGCTCCCCCACAGGGACTACCACTGAGGGGGCACAGTAGGGGCCAGGAGAGGGAGGAGTGTGTGTATCATACATGTACTACAATGTATGAAACACACACATTATATTTTGTATGAAACACACACACACACACCAAGCGGACAGAGCAAAGGAGCAGAGGGACAGGATTGATGATAATGGTAGTAGGAAGCCATATAATTATGAATTAAGACGCTCTGATGCACATAATAATTAGCTAAGAGCTAATTAGCTAACGATCAGATTCTACAATGGCCATGATTATGTGCCATCAAGGAAACGAACCCCTCCAGGAGACACGTATCAAACACTGATGACACTATCAGTAACAATGAGCTTTCAAGGGGGGCTGGATACTGTACTACAAACCCCTTCCCTTCAATGTAGGGCCCTCACATCACAAACTATAAGTTTAGGGGAAGTGCACACTACAGAAACATTCATGCTCGTAGTTTGTTGTTGCCATGGCAAACTCACTAATGTAGTTTAACTTCCTGTGAATGGCCGGCTTTCTGCTATGAAACATCCAAAATGGTGGTTGTACAGTACTGCACCCTACTGCTATCCATGTGATCTGCAGTTTGCATTATCATACGGCTCACTAAGTCTACTGTATACCTAAGCAACTCTTCACATTTTTTAAGTGATCTGCCCAGCCCTGACTGAAACCACCCACCTCTGTTCTCAATGTCTGCCACTGGTGCTCAGTACCATTTGTTATGAACAACCGTTGATTTCTCAGCATGAACTAACCCTCCTCAACATAGAATAACCTTGTTGGTCGTCTTCCAATCATGGTGGGCGTACAGGACCCATCGCTAACCAACCAACCCTGAGTGGGAGTGAGAGCATGACTCGTACAGAAACAACGTCTCCTTCCTCTCGCCTTTCTTTAGCTTTTCTTTGATTGTTTTGTTTGTTTGAAGGCCTTGGATAGAAGACAAGAAAAATAATCAACCCACCCACAGTTCCATCTGCATGTGGTTGAGAAGAGAGTTTACTCAGAGCAAGGCAGAGGCAGGGAGTCTTGTACTCCTGTTGGTACGAGGCTGAGGTTTAATACACCACCATACTCAGATCCCCATCACCCTGCAGGCCAAACCATGAATAAATCATTAGCACTTAAAGACACCTTTTCATTTTCATCTTGAAAGACACCCACACAGCATTAGAATGAATGCACATGGAAAGATTGGAGGGAAACTCTAGTCCATTATTGACACAAGGTAGTTCGATTTTAAATAGTTTTTTATTAATATGTGCTGATACAGGGTCGCGCTGACCTGCGATGACGCAAACGCTCACAGAAAACCACCACCCCCTTTGGCCCAGATAGACAGACAGCTGTCAAAGCAATGACGTGAGAAAAGAATCACACATCCGTCCTCAAATAAAAAAAGAACAAAACTGACTCAAGGTTTTACATCAACCTCTCTTTAGAAAGGATTCAGAAGTACAGAATAAATGAATGGAGAAAAACCCATCATAGTAAAATCTAAGAGAAGTACTCTAAATGGAGATGTACACATTATCATCACCCCAATGGCACACGATCAGTCCTCAAAGGTCCTACTGATGATGAACCTCCCAAACTGAGCCCTTCCATCCATACACCCAGCAATAGTTCTACCAGTCGTCACTCATCTCTTACCAACACTTCTCTGCCTTAGACTGTCTACCTGTCTGGTCATTCCTAATGTCTAATACTGTCTGGCTGGGTCTGACCAATGAACATACTGACATTCTACTAACAGCATCACAACCCCTCCTACAGTATAGAGCCCAGAACATCTCATGCACATTTCCCAGACCCTGCCCTTGTACACTTACAGCCATGCAGAACACTCACCAATAGACCTTGATAGGTGGCTGGCCACTTAGACCAGCATCTCTAGCCTACAGTGACCAGTCAGCCTCGTGGGGAGTATGTGTCTCCCATGGAGCTGCTCACCACAGAGATGGTTCATCAGTGTCCCATAGCGTTAGTCATCCACACATGCAGAGTTTCAGACACAGTTCAGATCAGAGTCACACAGTCAGAGGAGCCAGAGTACTGGGATGTGTATTCAGAAATAGAAAAACATGCCTACAAAAATGAATAGGTCAACGTCAGCCTGCTCCTAGCTCCTACGGTTACGTGGATCGACTTTAAACATGTAAACGGTAAGTCCCTTATGATCTTTTATGATCTCTAGCGCCACTTCACTGTACACAGTTGTTTAAACTACCTAACCTGACTGGACATGTATGTGTGTTACTATGCGTGTAGTATGTGTGTGTGTGTTGTCTTTTGATTTTGGACCAGAGGTTCCGGGTGTAGAGTACCCAGCCTACCCTACCCAGAAATCCATCTGTTGTAGTCCCACCCTGTGTATAAAAGATGGCCGCCGCTTTGAGCCATAACTCAGCTCCATGGACGGACAGTTACCCAACACAAAAATAAACAGCACAATCCTTGTCACTGCATTTGTGTAATCATACTCCCACATATTCTTAAAACTATGATATATGTACTGTATATAGTCATGTGGACACGTAACAAGAGACCAATAACAAAATAGTACTAATTTATTATTCTCTATAGGAAAACCTGTTGCATTCCTTATCACTCTGAAAACCTCCCTTGTCCAGTAGATGTGGCAGTTGATTCCTATTATATCTCAATAATTTCACTACACAGACAGAGAGAGACCTCTGTGTTACTGTTACAGTGGGTTTGTGAGGCCAGTGGAGTTGATCTAATGCGCCTGGTTAGTTGATCAACTGGAACCTCCTGACTCCTCACCACGGCAACAGTAAGGCATCTAGAACAATAAATCACATTCTTATCTCTGCTTCCTGTATAACCTTGCATGAACACACAGGCACACTGACACTCCCCCCACACACACTCTGTCCCTGGCTAACTGTGACATCACATGTCCTGACACCGCTCCCTTTATGGCAGTTCCCTGGGGATAGACTACATGACCCAGTGCTCCTCCTCTCCTCTCCTCTCCTCCGCTCCGCTGCAGAGGAACCACTGACATGTTTTCACACTAACGCAGAGGTCACAGAATATGGGCATCACAAACCTGGTAGAGAAACAGTCCATCTGAGAAGGTCAGCAGCAGGGCAACGTTACTGTCAGATCACAGTGTCCTCCGCTGTCTATTGGAACACTGAGAGATGACTGTTCTACTGGGGTAGAGCTGCAGGGGCCGCAGACTTAAGGGACAGACTGACTCCAACTCTATCCTATAAGAACCTTCAATCCACCTGCCTGCACACATGGAGGTAGGGGCTAGATGCACGGGCAGGGAGTAGTGGGCTGGAAGTGGGTGAGAGAGTGAGGGGGAGGGAGGGAGAGAGTGTGTGTGTGTGGGTGCGTGTGTGTGTGTGTATAGAGGTCTCTCCCTCTGTGGTCTCAGCACAGTAAATGATTAGCCAGTGTTATTATCCTAATCAGAGGTAACATAGGGATTTAGATGGGGGTGAAACTCCCATTGAGCAGGTCTCTGGGTCCTACAGTGCTTTCTGCTGTATAATCACTAGCATTACCACAATACAGTACGGCTCCACTGTTTATTGAGATATCAATCTGGTGTAAACAAAGCTTAAGACAAACAAATTAACTCCAAACAAAACTCTGGGATTAATGCTGGGCTAAAAGAGAGCCCATTGGTGGATTCAGATGGGATGGAGTGAGAGAGGTGAGGGAAGAAAGAGAGAGAGAAAGAGAGAGAGCGAGAGAGAGAGAGAGAGAGAGAGAGAGAGAGAGAGAGAGAGAGAGCCTACACAGGAGATGGTGATGCAGGTTCTTCCCCTCCTGGTGAGTCTGTCCATACACAGTGTCTGTCCCTGTGAGGTTACCAGCTAAAGGTAAACTTTGAAGATCACATCAATAAAGGTGTAGGTGGTGATGTGATGATAATGATGGCGGTCAGTGTAGGGCATTAATTCACTTTTCTTTATTCCTTCTAGTCAACATACATTCAATTGTCCATTGCTGACCGGTCAATGCTCCTATTGAATTAACTATGAGCTGCAAGGCCAATGTTGAATTAATATTTCCAGTAACAAGCAAAAGAAAATATGCATAATTATCAGATCCTTCTGTAAACACAGACATACACAGCGGTCCAGTGGTAGGCATATAGTAACACTACCCAACCAGGCCGTTTCCAATGTTAAACCAAGTCAGACACACCAGCAGAGTATTGCACACATGCCTCCTGTAGGACACCTGGGCCTCCTATCTGAGTCTGAACTAAGAGAGATTCCTCTACCAAGAAGAAATGGAGGAAAAAACTAATATATTCTTAATTCTATCCCGGCTCTCAATCCTTCTCTTTCTCCCCCAAGAGCCACAACTAAACTCAATGTGCCCTTTAGGACTCTTTAGGAAGAAGTGGGACACCCAGGCCCTAACCAAATGTCACCCTGAAGTGGACGCTGGAGAATCCATCTACTTGCCTAAATGTACTGCACATTTAAATGGGCTTACTTCAGCATTCGCATCGCACAGCTCAGCTATGTACAGAGATCTTGAAAAATAAAAAATAAAGCATGAATAAATGAACATAGAAATAAATATTCCAAATAAATAAATAAATATAGAGATAAATAAAGCATTAGAAAAATACATAAATAAAGAGAATGGCAAAACTCTCAGCTTTTTAAGGTTTGGACAGACTTTAGGGGGAAGGAACCTCATGAATACATCTCTGGTTTGATGGATGGTTTCTCTCTGGAAACGCTTTAATACGGCAACGCTACATTCTGACATTCTGGTCCCATCAGTCAACTCTGCCTGTCATTCTGACTGGATGGTCCCATTGGTCAACTCTGCCTGTCATTCTGACTGGATGGTCTCATCGGTCAACTCTGACTGTCATTCTGACTGGATGGTCTCATCAGTCAACTCTGCCTGTCATTCTGACTGGATGGTCTCATCGGTCAACTCTGCCTGTCATTCTGACTGGATGGTCTCATCGGTCAACTCTGCCTGTCATTCTGACTGTCTGGTCCCATTGGTCAACTCTGCCTGTCATTCTGACTGGATGGTCTCATCGGTCAACTCTGCCTGTCATTCTGACTGTCTGGTCCCATTGGTCAACTCTGCCTGTCATTCTGACTGGATGGTCCCATCGGTCAAGTCTGCCTGTCATTCTGACTGGATGGTCCCATCGGTCAACTCTGCCTGTCATTCTGACTGGATGGTCCCATTGGTCAACTCTGCCTGTCATTCTGACTGGATGGTCCCATTGGTCAACTCTGCCTGTCATTCTGACTGGATGGTCCCATTGGTCAAGTCTGCCTGTCATTCTGACTGGATGGTCCCATTGGTCAACTCTGCCTGTCATTCTGACTGGATGGTCCCATTGGTCAACTCTGCCTGTCATTCTGACTGGATGGTCCCATTGGTCAAGTCTGCCTGTCATTCTGACTGGATGGTTCCATTGGTCAACTCTGCCTGTCATTCTGACTGGATGGTCCCATTGGTCAACTCTGCCTGTCATTCTGACTGGATGGTCCCATCGGTCAACTCTGCCTGTCATTCTGACTGGATGGTCCCATCGGTCAAGTCTTCCTGTCATTCTGACTGGATGGTCCCATCGGTCAACTCTGCCTGTCATTCTGACTGGATGGTCCCATTGGTCAACTCTGCCTGTCATTCTGACTGGATGGTCCCATTGGTCAACTCTGCCTGTCATTCTGACTGGATGGTCCCATTGGTCAACTCTGCCTGTCATTCTGACTGGATGGTCCCATTGGTCAAGTCTGCCTGTCATTCTGACTGGATGGCCCCATTGGTCAACTCTGCCTGTCATTCTGACATTCTGGTCCCATCGGTCAACTCTGCCTGTCATTCTGACTGGATGGTCCCATTGGTCAAGTCTGCCTGTCATTCTGACTGGATGGTCCCATTGGTCAACTCTGCCTGTCATTCTGACTGGATGGTCCCATTGGTCAACTCTGCCTGTCATTCTGACTGGATGGTCCCATTGGTCAAGTCTGCCTGTCATTCTGACTGGATGGTCCCATTGGTCAACTCTGCCTGTCATTCTGACTGGATGGTCCCATTGGTCAACTCTGCCTGTCATTCTGACTGGATGGTCCCATCGGTCAACTCTGCCTGTCATTCTGACTGGATGGTCCCATTGGTCAAGTCTGCCTGTCATTCTGTCTGGATGGTCCCATCGGTCAAGTCTGCCTGTCATTTTGACTGTACTGTCTGAAATGGCACCCTATTCCCTACATAGTGGACAACTTTTGCCCTGGTGAAAAGTTGTGCACTATGGTTCCATTTTGAACACAGCATGCTTCTTTGATCCAAGTTCTGTCTTTGTTCGCATATGGCTCTGGTCAATAGTAGTTCACTACATAGGGCTCTGGTCAATAGTAGTTCAATCCATAGGGAGGCCCTGGTAAGAACTGCACTACATATGAAATAGGGTGCCATTTCGGACAAACCCTGTCATTCATTGTTCCTTGCTCAAGATCCTGTGAGGCAGCCTGAAGTGTCCCAGTTTTACGTTGGTACCTGAACCCTCAGAAGCAGCTGGCTACCCTAGTCTTTGAGATGGAAGCTAATAGAATAAAAGGCTTTCTCCTAGATATAGAATTACTGTCCCCTTCCTCTGGTGTGCATTCAATTCACCCAACAAAAATAGCTTTTTGAATGTACACACTTACAAAATTCCCACGAATATGGTACCCACATGTACACACACACTCTCCTGCACATGTACGCATACACACAAACTCTCTCGCGCACACACACACACACACACGCACACACACACACACACACACACACACACACACACACACACACACACACACACACACACACACACACACACACACACACACACACACACACAAAAAAAAACACAAAAAAAACAGGGAATTCATTGTCACATTAGGCTCTGGAATAATGCTGAAACTATCTGTTAGAAACAGCAAAATGAAAGACGTTTTGATAAAAAACAAATGTTATCTGACATGCTAAAACCCATCATATTAAAATTATATCATTTAGTTGTATCTAGGATATAACCTTTCAAACAATACATTACTGACCAAAATCACATTATGGCTGCTGCCCTTGTACCACAATGCATTGGAACGCCCATGATGAGGCACAGTATGACATGTTATTATGACATCTATCCCCCCTCCCCCGCCCACACAGCACTTCCTGTCTGGGAATGTCAAAGGTCAAACATTAACAACATGTAATGGATTATATTACATAAAATTGTGCCAGGACTTTTTTTTAAACGTTTTTATTTGTATGCAAAATCTACCACCCATCATACTCTTCCTCTCTCTCTGTTTTTCTGTTCGAGAGATTTTCACTGAATGGCACAGCACTAGTTATGACTCAAGAGAACGACAGTGAGAGAGCAAGATAAAGACGGGCAGAGAGATGGAGTGCATCATTCAGGTCACAAACTCCAAAACATTTTCTTTTTTTCTTTTGTTGTTTTGTTGCAGTACAAGAAGTCCGTTTTTAGTATTTCTTACTTTTTTGTTGCTTTTCTTCATCTGGTTTCTCTATTTACACGGTAGGAGTAGAGTAAGTACTGTAGTTTGTGTGGTTCCTATGTACAGGGTTAGACTTGCGTAACGGCTGAAGTGCTTCCAACATTTAGAGTCCATTCTGTCACAACCACACATAGGTGACGTGGACACATCCATTGAAGAGGGCATCCATTCTTAAAGGGTGCACAATCTGTCCCTTTAACCCTCCGGGTGATGCAACAGAAAGTCACCAAGATAACATATTTTTCTTCAAAGTTAGTAAAGCAGTCTTTTACTTTTCAAATGTCTGAAGAAAATAACAAAAAAGCCCCCCCCCCCAAACAAAGTCCTTGTCCGTTCCTCGAGTCCTAAAGATCTATCTCTTGACCCCTGACCCTTGACCCCTCAAACAGCCTTCCTGTCCTGTGGTGTACTTCCTACTTCCTCAGTCTCTCCTCTAGTTCTGTATATACGAGTCAGTTCATAGCAAGATAAAATAAAGGCAACTACTCTTAGACAGCTCCAACTGCCTTGTCTGAACAATTGTTCTGGCTTCTTTTTACTCAGATGGAGGGTTGTGTCTGATGTTCAGAAACAAGCACTTCTGTGAGTGAGTGAGTGAGTGGGTGTGTGTGTGTATGTCTGTGTGTGTATGTCTGTGTGTGTGCGAATGCTCCAGTTTCTGTTCTGGCTGGGAAAATGTATTTTTGGCAACACTGAAGTAGCTTTCAGAGATTTTTTTCCTATGGTATAATAGGCTACTACAGTATATCCCCTGTCTCCACAGCTAACTACGCCGAGCAAATGATGAGTGAACAAAAAGAGACATGGAACATGAAAAAGGGAAAGAGAAAAGGGAACTAGAAAATGAGAACAATTTCTCGAGAGGAATGTTTGTAGAAATTCAGTGAAATTAAATAAAATGGACTTTGAACAAAGTTAAGTTGAGAAATATCTGTAGCTCTGTAGGAGTAAGGTATAAGGGGTTTGTTGGATTGGTACATTCAGAGTGCTGGACTTGGCATCTGTCTGCTGCGTGCCAAGAGAAAGGGGGATGTTGAAGAGAGAGAAGGAGAGAGCGGGTAAATGTTCCAGAGAAGAACAACTCAGCCATCACTCATCTCCACCAGACAGCGGAGGTTCTCTAGGATAAGACTGTTGCCGTGGAGACAGCTAAACCTCTCCTTAAATTTAAATTTGTTCGCTCATCTTTCAATACAAATAAAGAGGGGAAAAAAGGCAACCAATCAAGCAGGAAGTGGAGAGGAGCGAGAGAAAGAGAGAGAGGCGGGTTCTGAGGAGGCAACCAGCCAGCCTTCATCCTCATCATCTTGGTCCCCGTCCGCATCCTCCCGGTTCCAGTCACAGGCTGGTGACCAGCTGCATCTGTCCGTCTCCCTCGCTGTGGGTGGGCTCCTGGCCGGGGTGCCCCTCCCCCTCCCTACTGGGCCTCCTGGGGGGCGGGGCCTGGTAGAAGGTCTGCATGGGTGCTCCTCGAGACCCCAGGGCGGGCCTCCCAGAGCTGTAATAGAGCTCCTCAGGGGGCTGGGCCGAGCGGGGCACCACCTCCAGGGGCTCGGGGCTACTGTCCGGGTAGGGCGAGTCTCGCAGGTTGGTGATGCTGGTGTACAGGGAGTCCCTGGCGGGAGAGTCAGGGCCCTGTCCCCCAGACCCCTGGCCTCCGGCGCTGTGCCCACTGTGGCCGCTGTGGCCCAGGCTCTCTGTGAGGTCGGCCGTGTAGCTCTCTGACTCCTCGGGGTCAGACTGGTAAAGGACAGACTGGGCTCTCTGCAGTAGCAGCGGCTCCTCCAGGGCTTTGTAGAGCAGCTCCACGTCCTGCGGCGTCCTCTGGCGCCCGCCTTCTCTGGATAGGAAGTCCTCGTCGTCGTCCAGGCTGATGCTCGGCTCTGGCACAGCTACTCCCGTGCCTCGGCCTACTCCGCCGTGAGGAGGGCCCCTCGCTAGACTACCACAGACCCTATCCCCGCCCCCAGCTCCTGCCCCACGCAGGTTGTTGTGCACCAGCTCAGAGATGATCATCTTCTCAAAGGCAGCTGCGTCAGACAGGTTGCGCCGTATTCCGTCCCCGCCCAGGGTTTCAGACCCGCGTGGGTTGAGGAGGGGAGGGGGGGCGTCTGCACACCCCATGCCCCCGCCCAGGAAGTCACAGCTGCCCCCGCCACCGCCCACCGGCCCCACGCTGCGGAGGGAGTAGCTGTTGTTGAAGTTACCATTGAGGGGCAGGGTGTCCATACCACATGGATCACGGGCCTTACACAGAGTGTTCTCTGCACAAACACACAGTACACACAACACATAGGGGTTATTAAATAGAATTAGGGCTTAAACATTATTATTTGGAGAAAATATAATATTTGTGTAAACACTATAATACACACTGATAGTAACATAAAGGTTTATAGACGTGGACATACTTGGGTCACGGAAGGTTCCTGCAGATCCATGGAGAAACCACAAAGAAAGGAATGAAAAATACTGGTGAGTGAGTCACTTTTACTCCTCCTCTCTCTCTTTCATCACTCTCTCTCTCTGTCGCTCTATTTTGCTCTCCCTCTCTCACCCCCTCTCTCTACAATCAATAGCTTTTATTGCTATGATAAAGACTAACAAGAGAACACATCAGCCAATAATACCCACAACAAAAGTCAAACTACTCAAACAAATATACAAGTCAATGTATTAGCCAGTAAGAGGCTTTGAAGCCACCGGTCAGCCATATAGGAATTAATGGAATTATACAGTATGTTAATTCAATGTTTCAAGGACACAATAACATGCATTTTTAAGTATTTTGATGTTGTAGTGGGGACAGTAATGTCAGAACCAAAAATGATATATATTTTTTATTTTATGTTTAGCTCTATAATATAATAAATGTGACAAAAACAAATGTAGACATTAATAAATGCTTTTCCATAGCTTCCCCCAAAAATGTTTACAACGGTGAGGGTGTGCCAAGATGGAGGAGTGGTGGCTTCAAAACAGCGCCTCCTGTTAGTCATCTAGTGCAAATCATCTATAATCATTGATAAAACACAGGCACACAAACGGCCTCATAAACAAACACACAACTTGTAGTTTTGACATGATAATCCACCATCATTTACACCACTCACACACACACACACGCGCACACACGCGCACACGCGCACACACACACACACACACACACACACACACACACACACACACACACACACACACACACACACACACACACACACACACACATAAACCACTGTGGTATATTCTGCTGTCTGTGAGCCTGTGATTCAGTACATCCATAATGCATGCACCACCATCTCATAAAGTAGCAGTAATGCTTATTCTACGACGCGCCTTCAACACACCAAAATATGTTGTGATTTTACTCCCAAATTGCCATCACAGGGTGATCGCATCGAAATGAGAGGCATGGTGAGGCATGGCTTCCCTAAGTAAATCCGTGTTAGACTGCGGTTCGGTGTGGATTTAATTTTTAATGCATGGTATGATTTTAATCAAGACTCGTCGGCTGATGCTATGGCGGTGGTGGAAGGGCTAATTAGACATTCTAATGAAGTACACTTCCTACTTCCTCTCCTCTCAGGGTTCTAAAAATGTCCCTGCCACTGCTGAGCCGGACCCCGTGGCCGTCAGGCTGCCTGACGCATTGTGCAGAGAGTGTTTAAAATATTAAACAGAGATGCTGTCTACAATTTCAGGCCTCTACTACGACACAACAGGCTGCTACTATAGTAACTCTCTACTGGCTGGCACACTCCTTCTCAGTCTGGCAGGGAGCACACAGATAGAGAGGAGGGAGCACAGAGCGAGTACTCTGGATAGCTCTACTACTTAAGACCTACAGTACTATGAGAGTACTCTGGACAGCTCTACGATTTAAGACCTACAGTATTATGAGAGTACTCTGGATAGCGCCTCTACTTAAGACCTACAGTATTATGAGAGTACTCTGGATAGCATCTCTACTTAAGACCTATAGTACTATGAGAGTACTCTGGATATCTCTACTACTTAAGACCTACAGTATTATGAGAGTACTCTGGACAGCTCTACGACTTAAGACCTACAGTACTATGAGAGTACTCTGAATAGCTCTACTACTTAAGACCTAGAGTACTATGAGAGTACTCTGGATAGCGTCTCTACTTAAGACCTACAGTACTATGAGAGTACTCTGGATAACTCAACGACTTAAGACCTACAGTACTATGAGAGTACTCTGGATATCTCTACTACTTAAGACCTACAGTATTATGAGAGTACTCTGGACAGCTCTACGACTTAAGACCTACAGTACTATGAGAGTACTCTGGATAGCCATACTACTTAAGACCTAGAGTACTATGAGAGTACTCTGGATAGCGTCTCTACTTAAGACCTACAGTATTATGAGAGTACTCTGGATAGCACCTCTACTTAAGACTTACAGTATTATGAGAGTACTCTGGATAGTGCCTCTACTTAAGACCTACAGTACTATGAGAGTACTCTGGATAGCGTCTCTACTTAAGACCTACAGTACTATGAGAGTACTCTGGATAGCATCTCTACTTAAGACCTACAGTATTATGAGAGTACTCTGGATAGCATCTCTACTTAAGACCTACAGTATTATGAGAGTACTCTGGATAGCGCCTCTACTTAAGACCTACAGTATTATGAGAGTACTCTGGATAGCATCTCTACTTAAGACCTACAGTATTATGAGAGTACTCTGGATAGCGTCTCTACTTAAGACCTACAGTATTATGAGAGTACTCTGGATAGCGCCTCTCCTTAAGACCTACAGTATTATGAGAGTACTCTGGATAGCATCTCTACTTAAGACCTACTGTACCATGAGAGTACTCTGGATAGCGCCTCTCCTTAAGACCTACAGTATTATGAGAGTACTCTGGATAGCATCTCTACTTAAGACATACTGTACCATGAGAGTACTCTGGATAGCTCTACTACTTAAGACCTACAGTATTATGAGAGTACTCTGGATAGCTCTACTACTTAAGACCTACAGTACTATGAGAGTACTCTGGATATCTCTACTACTTAAGACCTAGAGTACTTTGAGAGCACTCTGGACAGCTCTACTACTTAAGACCTACAGTATTATGAGAGTACTCTGGATAGCATCTCTACTTAAGACCTACAGTATTATGAGAGTACTCTGGATAGCGTCTCTACTTAAGACCTACAGTATTATGAGAGTACTCTGGATAGCTCTACTACTTAAGACCTACAGTATTATGAGAGTATGATGGATAGCTGTACTGTAATAATAGGGAATTCAAAGTAGGACTACTACGTAAGGGCTACTGCCAGAAGATCTATCTAGTATACTACAATTGAAGTTGGAAGTTTAAATACACCTTAGCCAAAAACACTTAAACTCAGTTTTTCACAATTCCTGACATTTAATTGTAGTAAAAATTCCCTATATTAGGTCAGTTATAATCGCCACCTTATTTTAAGAATGTGAAATGTCAGAATAATAGTAGAGAGAATTATTTATTTCAGGTTCTATTTCTTTCATCACATTCCCATTGGGTCAGAAGTTTACATACACTCAGTTAGTATTTGGTAGCATTGCCTTTAAATTGTTTAACTTGGTTCAAAAGTTTCAGGTAGCCTTCCACAACCTTTCCACAATAAGTTGGGTAAATTTTGGCCCATTTCTCCTGACAGAGCTGGTGTAACTGAGTCAGGTTTGTAGGCCTCCTTGCTCGCACACGCTTTTCAGGTCTGCCCACACATTTTCTATAGGGTGGAGGTCAGGGCTTTGTGATGACCACTCCAATACCTTGACTTTTTTGTCCTTAAGCCATTTTGCCACAACTTTGGAAGTATGCTTGAGGTCATTGTCCATTTGGAATACCCATTTGCGACCAAGCTTTAACTTCCTGACTGATGTCTTGAGTTGTTGCTTCAATTTATCCACATAATTTTCCTACCTCATGATGCCATCTATTTTGTGAAGTGCACCAGTCCCTCCTGCAGCAAAGCACCCCCACAACATGATGCTGCCACCCCCGTGCTTCACGGTTGGGATGGTATTCTTCGGCTTGCAAGCCTCCCCCTTTTTCTTCCAAACATAACGATGGTCATTATGGCCAAACAGTTATATTTTTGTTTCATCAGACCAGAGGACATTTCTCCAAAGAGTACAATCTTCGTCCCCATGTGCAGTTGCAAACCGTAGTCTGGCTGTTTTTATGGCGGTTTTGGAGCAGTGGCTTCTTCCTTGCTGGGCGGCCTTTCAGGTTATGGCGGTTACTCAAATTATGTCAATTAGCCTACCAGAAGCTACCAGAAGCTTCTAAAGCCATGACATAATTTTCTGGAATGTTCCAAGTTGTTTAAAGGCACAGTCAACTTAGTGTATGTAAACTTCTGACCCACTGGAATTGTGATACAGTGAATTATAAGTGAAATAATCTGTCTGTAAACAATTGTTGGAAAAATTACTTGTGTCATGCACATTTCCAAAACTAGAGTTTGTTAACAAGAAATTTATGGAGTGGTTGAAAATGAATTTTAATAACTCCAACCTAAGTGTATGTAAACTTCCGACTTCAACAGTATATACACTGAGTGTACAAAACATTAAGGACACATTCCTAATATTGAGTTCCAAACCGATGCGCCTGGCACCTACTACCATACCCCGTTCAAAGGCACTTACATTTTTGGTCTTGCCCATTCACCCTCTGAACGACACACATACATAATCCATGTCTCAATTGTCTCAAGGATTAAAAATCCTTCCTTAACCTGTCTCTTGCCCTTCATCTACACTGATTGAAGTGGATTTAACATATGACATCAATAAGGGATCATAGCTTTCACCTGGATTCACCTGGTCAGTCTTTGTCATAGAAAGAGCGGGTGTTCTTAATGTTTTGTACACTCAGTGTATTTCTAGTATCTAAGTCCTATAATCAAAATGCTCCATAAACCCGAACAACTCAGATACATGAATCTGAATGGAGTCCACTGTCCCAATCACTCTCGCCACCGCTGTCTGCTGCTGTTCTCAGTGAATTATCACAGCATTACAACTGTATGTGACACATTTACTCTGGGGAGGGTCTGAGAAGGGAAGCTGTCCCCAAGATTTCTCCTTCAGTCACAGATTAAGCTTTACTTCTAATCAATTTCTGCTTCTTCATATCAACAAGGCAGGATTAGAGACCTGGCCAGATGGCTAGGCAGTTGGCTCGGCTCTCTCTCTCTCTACTGCTGAATCCGTCTGACAGATACATACACTCACCGCCAGTGAAACAGACACACATTTTTTCCGTCCTCCACACACAATGAGGCATAAAAAGACTAACAAACAGAAAAATATTTAGATGCAAAAAATAAGAAAATATATTTGCATAAAATGCAGAAGCACACGCACTACGAACGTACACACACACGCACGCACGCACGCACGCACGCACGCACGCACACACACACACACACACACACACACACACACACACACACACACACACACACACACACACACACTAAGGTTTACTTACCGGTGGAGTTGAAGACCCCAGGAGAAGGGGGGGTGAAGCTCTCAGCCAGTAGGGTGTTGTAGGGAGAGGTGCCAGTACGGGTCTGTAACACTGGGTTGGTCAGGAGGTGGTTTCCCATGGTGGCTAAGAGAAAGAGACAAAACATCATAAACATATACTTTACCATAAACATCTAATTTACCGTAAACATCAACTTTACCGTAACCATCTACTTTACCATAAACATCTACCTTACCATAAACATCTACTTTACCATAAACATCTACTTTACCATAAAAATCTACTTTACCATAAACATCTACCTTACCATAAACATCTACTTTACCATAAACATCTACTTTACCATAAAAACTACTTTACCATAAACATCTACCTTACCATAAACATCTACTTTACCATAAACATCTACCTTACCATAAACATCTACTTTACCATAAACATCTACTTTACCATAAAAATCTACTTTACCATAAATATCTACTTTACCATAAACATCTACCTTACCATAACCATCTACTTTACCATTAACATCTAATTTACCATTACCATCTACTTTACCATTAACATCTACTTTACCATTAACATCTAATTTACCATAAACATCTACTTTACCATAAACATCTACTTTACCATTACCATCTAATTTACCATTAACATCTACTTTACCATAAACATCTACCTTACCATAACCATCTACTTTACCATTAACATCTAATTTACCATTACCATCTACTTTACCATTAACATCTACTTTACCATAAACATCTAATTTACCATAAACATCTACTTTACCATAAACATCTACTTTACCATTACCATCTAATTTACCATTAACATCTACTTTACCATAACCATCTACTTTACCATAAACATCTAATTTACCATTACCATCTACTTTACCATAAACATCTACTTTACCATTAACATCTAATTTACCATTGCCATCTACTTTACCATAAACATCTACTTTACCATTACCATCTAATTTACCATTAACATCTACTTTACCATAAACTTTGACTTTACCATAAATACCTACTTTACCATAAATACCTACTTTACCATAAATACCTACTTTACCATAATCATCGACTTTACCATAAACATCTACTTTACCATAAATATAGACTTTACCATAAACATCTACTTTACCATAAACATCTAATTTACCATAAACATCTTTTTAGATTTGTTTTGGTATATTAACAACATTTTATATGACAAAACAAAAATATAACATACAATATAATTACAGGCACTGTATAAATGTGATAACAATACCTCAAAATATAATACATAATGAATATTATACATAATACATAATTAACATTATACATAGTAATACAGGCCATTGACAGTTTATTCAAAAACATGTTAAATTCCTATTCCAATCGATATGTATGTCACAGTAATGTTCTACAGAGTAATGTATTTTACAGTACACCCCTGAATGTGTTTACCTTGCTATTGTAACCTTTGAGTAAAATACATTTCCTGCGGAAAGGTGCTGTTTGCAGGCAGCGTTGCCATTTGGAATATTGTTCTGTATCTTACAACGTAGTCGAAGGGGGAATACTAATGCATATCATTACGTAGTCAGAGAGTGCAGTCATTGAAACACAGTTCATTTCACAGTGAAATGCGAATGCCACCTTTAGACAAATATAATTCAAAGAAATGGAACATTGAGAATGTTCTATAATGCCCATGTATGGCTTCAGCCCCAGGCGGTCGAATAGAAATGCCATGAAATTAAAAATAGGACAGCATGACGGAGAGTGGTCTAAGGCGAAGTGCAACCATCAGGTCTCAACCAAACCATTCATCACAGAGACAATGAGAAAGACAGAAATTCACAGAGAGAATTTCACACTAAAACACTCACATTCTTTCATTTCTTTGTTAGTTCGTTCACCCATCAACTCCCTCATTCACTCACTCTCCAATTCTTTCTCCTGCTCTCTACCTCACGCACACAGTCACTCTTTTATCCCCTCTCTCATTCTCTCTCTTTCTCTCTCTCTCACTCTCTTGTCCCTGTCTCTCTCCACACCAAATTACTCAGGATTAGCTGTCCAGAAACACCTGGAAAGAATATCCTGTCGACAATTTAAAAACAACAACTTTTAAGTGTTGGAGAGAGAAAGTAGGGCAGGCACTGGGAAGCTTCATTCAGAGAGGAGGAAGCCTCATCACGCCTTGTCTCCTGGACAGATCACTATTGTCTGAAGAGAAACAAGTTGATAAAGAAGTTAAGTGGGGAAATCAAAGAGATAAGATATGCCAGCGATAACAACGAAGACAGCGGCTCTCGCCGAGATTCGTCCCATTTAATTATTGCTCCATGATAGCGTCTCTCCTTCTCTTTATTTCTCGCTCTCTCGTTCTTTCTCTCTGTCTCTCGAATGGCGCGGCCATCTTTCGCTTTTTGCCAACAATGACAAACTTTTCTCAAACGCTTGGGAAAAGAAAGGACTTCGCACTTGGCAGCGCCTTTGTTTAGAGTTTCTCCCTCTAGCTCTATCCCTCCTCTATCCGTCCTTCACCTACCAACCCTCCTCTCTTTATCCCAGCTTCCTCTGTCCTTCACTTCCTCCTTCCTCTTTCCCTATAAACTGAGTATACAAAACATTAAGAACACCTGCTCTTTCCATGAAGCTTTGAGACATGGGTTGTGTATGGGGTACGGTAGCATGTGCCAGGTGCACCAGTTTGTGTCAAGAACTGCAACGCTGCTGGGTTTTACACGCTCAACAGTTTGCCGTGTTTATCAAGGATGGTCCACCACCCAATGGACCTCCAGCCAACTTGACACAACTCTGGAAAGCATTAGAGTCGACATGGGCCAGCATCCCTGTGGAACGCTTTCAACACCTTGCAGAGTGGATATTGGGAAGGTGTTTCTAATGTTTGGTATACTCAGAGAATACTTTTCCCTCTGTGATGTCAGTTCCAGGAAAGCGAATCTCCTTCCCCTCCCCTCCTCTCTTCTTACTGTCTCCTCCTCTCCTCGCACCCCGCCCTCACTTGTTCCTGTCACTCTCTTCAATAAGACTAATTACCCCCAGCCAGCTCGTACGCTAATCAGTTCATTAAAAACAAAATGGATGAAATTAACATAAAGAGTGACGGTTGATTTAGCGGCTACCTCTTTGTCATCATCAACTCTTCCCTCCCTCCCAGATAATTCTGATCCCCATGACGATGGCTGCCACAGCGACGGTATGCCACCGGCAGCTCAGGCTATTGCTCGTGTCAATGTACACTGGCTCCTCTTCCTCGCTCTCTGTCTCTGACAGTAGACTCAGCGGTGCTCCTACTTCGTTCTGCCTGTCTGTCTGCCAGTTCTGATGAGCCTGCCATAGAGGTGTGCGTGATTGGAGAGGGGGACAGCAGGGGGGTTAAGGGGGTGGGGAGTCTCACCACGGTTGAGTGAAGGAGTACTGTTGATGTCTCCCGCCATGAAGGAAGATTCCGTCTGCTTCCGAACCGTGTCGTTCCACATCCTGCGGATCCGACTCTGGAACGCCGGAGAAGAGAAGCACACAGTGAAGCAAAACAAGACAGACAGACAGATATTAACAAGACAGACAGACAGGAATTAACAAGACAGACAGATAGATAGACAGACAGGAATAAACAATATGATATGATATTGTAACTATGTGAGGCTGGAACACTGCCAAGCTTGCATGGATCTGTCTAAAACTACTAAGCAAACACATACATGCTACCAGAG
Source organism: Oncorhynchus clarkii lewisi (assembly GCF_045791955.1). NCBI lineage: Eukaryota > Metazoa > Chordata > Actinopteri > Salmoniformes > Salmonidae > Oncorhynchus > Oncorhynchus clarkii. The sequence goes on from NC_092158.1 coordinate 84,379,023, forward strand.
ATACATGAAGTAAATAAGCTCACACAGTAGGCATACTAACATAAACAAGTTAATGCACGCAGATAAACAACATCAGATTGAGACGTGGTAGATCCAAATAGAGATGAAGGTTTCTGATTAGATTTGTGAAGCGTGTGATAGCCGGTATGTCAACTGTAGACTGAGAGTGTATTGTGTGTGTGTGTTTAGAGTGTTGTCAAAGAGAATTAGGTATGGGACAGGCCTACACTTTGTAGATTGGTGCGTGTACCCGTAATCTGTGGGTTTGTGTATGGCATGATGTGCCCTGTGTGTGCACCCATATAGTCCCTTAGAGTCTGTGTGTGTATGCATGCGTGCACACGTGTGTGTGTGTGTGGTGTGTATGTGTTTGTGGTGTGTGTGTGCGTGTGTGTATGTCCGTTCACTGACCTGTCTGTGTGCGGCAGCGTGGCGGGCCTGGTTGCCAGTGTAGTAGCGGTTGTTGGCACGCAGGGCAGAGTTCTTCAGGGAGCCGTGGGAGCTGGTGGTGGAGGTACGGCTGCAGCAGTACGAGTGACGCAGACACTTACTGTACTCCTTATGCACCTGCATGGAGAGAGAGGGCAAACATGGCTTAGACACACGCATGTAAGCAGTAGACTCGCATACATACACACTAGTGGTGCGCGAGTCGGCTGTTTATTCACCTGCACCTGCACCTGCCCATAACTGCTAGTAACCCATCCTCAACCGCACAACTATATGTGATAAAGTGAAAATCTGCACCGGACCCGCTAATATAGAACATGTGCTGTAGGCTACAGTCAAAGATGGAGGAATGATCTTTTGACAGGGAGTGCAAGACTTTTTGTTTTTGCCTGATTTCAATATGTTTCTACTTCTAATTTTCGACATTTTGGTTGGCTATTAGTTAGTCATCTTGTCTATAATTAGATACATGCACCTTCTCTTCTGTCATTATATGTTGCCATAGAAGACTAAATAAACCATTGCTCACCAGAATAAGATCATAAATTGATAGAATGAATCCTTCAATCTAGTTAATATCGGTAGGCTAAAGTTTTCTCTGTCATCTCTGCTTCTTTCGTGGAGGAAAGATGTTTAGGGACCGGGGAGAAAATGCAATAACACACAAAAAAAGTACATTTCCAAATTACATCAGTTTGACCGGTTGTAAGCTGTGAAAACGACCCAACATGTTTCTGTTAAGATTTCAGTTCGGCTTGGATGCATATTTTAGGTGGTTGAAATACTATCAGCTTTTATGATGTTGATAAAGAGAGCACCTTTGCAGACAGTATCTAACTGCACATTCACATTCTCTCAAGATGCTGAAATAAATCATATTTCTCCACTCCTGTTCCAGAATCAAAATATAGTCTACATTTGTTGTATCATTTTACTACAAGAAATGCTTAATTCTGCAGCATTATTAAGGCTATGTGAGAGGTTATAGACCTACAGTCAGTGTCCAGATTTCCGTTTCCATTTAACCCATCTGAACAGTAGGCTACAGTTCCCTTGATGTGCCATAGGCCTATCTGAAGTCCTCGTCTTGTGTCTGTTGAATGTGTATAGTGCCTCACAACCATCACACATAACATAGTCAGCACTGCTATCATCCTCTTTTACCACTTCTAATCTTTCACAAACATTTCTTTTCTGTCCCTCCCTTCTCTTTATTTTCAACTCTCCATTTTGAGCTTTTCTCTTGAATTAAACTCTGACATTGTTATTTTTGCCTCAGTGGGTCAAAGTTAACTTTTTCTACCCGTTCCCAAAATAATTTTCAGATTGGCATGTAGGCTATTGGTGTACAGTCAGGCCCTAAGGCTAATGACAGATAGCCTAAAACAGCTCAAGAAAAACCTCAATGTAGCCTAGACATGTAAATTACACAAGAATTATACATTTATGGATTTTTCATTCTGAACATACGGACTCAAGATTTTCATCAGGCAAAGACATACATGCTTTGAGCAAATTAACATTTCAAATAGACAGAGCTCTGAATAGTGCACCTAGTGATGTACCGTGCATAATTACCCTGTTTAATTAAAATGTGGTTAAATAATCACCTCCTTCTCACAGGAATTATTAAGGGAAAGTAACAACATAAATCAGGCTGCAGACTGTAATTATATTCCATCATATCTATTTAAAATGTTATGCTTAGTTTACTCAATAGAAAAGGTCCCTTTTAGATATGTGAGTGTTTGAGTTACCTTTTTCTGCAGAGCGCAGTGGAAGATGAAGATGAACATGCCCTGGAAGGCGTTGAAGGTGGTGAAGAGGTAAGCCATGATGACCGTGTTCTCGTTGATGAAGAGGAGGCCGAAGGACCAGGTCAGACCAAGCAGGAAGAGCAGGGCAATGGCCCCAATAGCCCATGACCTGGGGAGGAGCGGGCATGCTAATGTTAGCTTAGCATCACAATGAAACCACTCACACAGACTGAAGCCAAACCTCTACCCAGCATGGCTGTTTTGCCTTAAGATGCATGTATCTCAACTGTACTGGCTTTGAACCTACTATCTGGAATATCTGCTTTGAAAATGACTCATTGTTATTACAATACAACGTGGTCTCAGAGCATGTTGTATTATACTGTACCTAAATCTGAGATACTACATTTAGTATGATATGTTACGTCTCGTATGGTATGTATTCATTTGTGTATCTCCATCATTTCAAAACGTATATGCTATGAATTCCAATTTGTTGTTGCTAACGTTAGCTAGGTGGCTAGCTCTTGAGGTTAGGATTTAAGGTTAAGGATTTATGGTTAAGGATAGGAGTTAGGTTAAAGGGTTAAGGTTAGGGTTAGTTAAAAGGGTTAAGGTTAGGGTAAGCTAAAAGGGTTATGGTTAGGGTTAGGTGAAGGGTTAACTAAAAGGGTTAAGGTTAGGGGAAGGGTTAGCTAACATGCTAAGTAGTTGCAATGTAGCTAAAAAGTAGTAACTAGTTGTAAAATTGCTAATTAGCTAAAGTTGTCCATGATGAGATTCAAACACTCAACCTTTGGGTTGCTAGACGTTTATGTTATTTGTCCACCCATCAACCCAGACCAACCACACTACTTTTGTTTTTGCCTTAAGTAACCTTCTGTCTTATGTAACCACACCAAACATAACATATCATACTAATTTAAGTGTCCTGGATTTACATCTACTATGTAACCAGTCTGGACAATATGACAAACATTATTCTGCTTTCCCTTCATTTTTTCAGATTTCCAACCCATCTCTCACTGATACAGGAAATGCCCTAATCACATGACCTGGGAGGCTTCACTGACCCCTAACCTCTGCTGAGTGGGACTCACTTGATGTTGTCGAGGCGACTGGAGTCAGGTTTTAGGGCAGAGGAGTTGCGGGTCATCTTGTGCACGGTGATCATGAGGAACACCAGGTTCAGCTAGGGGGGGAAAGGTCAAAGGTTACACACCTCTACAACACATTCAGTGGAATCCTAGAACACCCTCTGGTCTTAAATTGTGATAACATTTGTGAAGTTAGTCTTTAGTACAGGCCCTATGAGGATTAAGTAAATAAGTAAGTAGCCTGAATGAAAAATAATGTCATACAGTTGGTCATAATAGCATCATAATGAATGACTGTACCATAATAACAAAAGAAACAGGGCCAATGAAGCTCCAGATGAAGTAGTTATCCACCCGCAACCAGCACCTAGACATGGGACATAGGAAAAGATTCAAATATCACAGTCACACTCGCACACATGTACCCATGCACACACACATACGTCACACACACAAATCACACATCACACACACACACTCATTCATTCCCTGTCTCGGAGGATATCTTATAGAAGCTAATCAGCAGGCTTCGGCTAACTGTTCAAAACCCTTGTCCATGGGGGGAAGACAACGAAAGAGAACAATCCTCTTCAAACTACACTCCATATTACATTCCCTGTCAGGGGAATAGTCTAGGCACTTTAAACTAGCATAATCCTGTCTCTCAATCTGCAGGTGAAAAGGGACTGCTTCACACGTACGCTTTCTTGGTCCCATAGCTCCGGTAGTCTATGGCTGCCGAGATGCCCACCACCAGAGCTGGGAAGCAGTAGCCACACAGGTAGTAGTACTTCTTGCGGGAGTACTCGCTCTCAAACACCTCCACCAGCAACAGATAGAGCTGCACCCCCTCCAGACACATCCAGGAGAATGCAGCCAGGAAGAAGAAGTGAAGCAGCCCAGCAAAGATCGGACAGGCAATCTGAGACAGAGAGAAGGAGAAGAAGAAAGAGATAGAGGGAGACAGAGGGCTGTCAGGGGCGGCAGCGTAGCCGAGTGGTTAGAGCATTGGACTAGTTGGTTGCAAGTTCAAATCCCCTGAACAAGGCTAACCCACTGTTTCTAGGCCATCATTGAAAATAATATTTTTTTCTTAACTGACTTGCCTAGTTAAATAAAGGTAAAAACATTTTTTAAAGGGACTGAGAGAGAGAAAGAATGAGAAGGAGAGTACAATAAAATAAAAAGAGAGATTTAAAAAACAGAGGGGTGTAAAGGAGTGAAAGAGAAAAGGAAAATAGCAAAGGAAGGTGAGTAAGATCCAGAAAAGGAGAGCATAAGGTCATTCAAGCCCTGTAACGGAGGACCTTTTCATTCTCATGATCCATAATGAAAAGCACTTCCCCTTTAAGTGCTGATGGTCTGATGGTGTTCCAAGTGCGAGACAGACGTCTCTCTGTCCTGTATTAGGTGTTCCATGTACGAGGCACTTGTCCCCTAGCCTGGCCCCAGATCAGTTATTTCACATGCCACATGACAATGTCTTCATGACTTAACAAGACAGCACAAACAGATCTGGAAACAGGCTACATGTCCCTCTCTCCCTCTCCCCTCCCCTCCCCTACTCACGTGGTACTGGGTCTTGTCGATTCCGATAAGGAAGAGGAGCTCTGCGATGAAGAGGTTGATGCAGAGGTTCTTGTGGATGGTGTTGCGGTCGGTCTGCAGGCCCCTCAGGAAGCAAAAGGTAGAGATGCAGATAGCCAGGCACACCAGGCTGATCACTATGCCCACCCAGGTGATCACAAACAGGATCAACTCATGCATCCTCCCAGGGTACTGTGGAGAGAGGGATGGTGGGGATGGAGAGGGAGGAATAGGGGTGGGGGAGAAGAGGGAGAGGTGAGGTGAGACAGATATAGGGAGGAAAGGGATGGGAGGTAGGAATGATAGGAGACAAGGAGAAAGACAAGGAGGGACAGGGTGAGAGTGAGAGAGAGAGTTTATTTGTAAATGTATTCACATTCAGCTAAAATGTAGAGACAAGGAGACGAGACATCCTGAAAAAAAACATGACATTCACATTCAAGTGAATGTCAGTCAGAGTTGCAGGACATGAATTTGTAAGTGTGAGTGCGTGGGAGGGAGAAATAAAGAGAGAGAGAGAGAGAGATTGGAGAAGGAGAAAGAGAGTCGTTTGAGTAAGTGTGTGTGTGTTTGTGTGTACGTGTGTGTGCATATATGTGTGTGTGCGTGTGTGTGTGTGTGTGTGTGTGTGTGTGTGTGTGTGTGTGTGCCGAGGTTATTATATTTGAGTGTTTTTATATTCAGTTTCTATCTATTAGTTTGAAGAATATTGTTTAAATCAGTTTAGTTTCTATCTATTAGTTTGAAGAATATTGTTTCAAATCAGTTTAGTTTCTATCTATTAGTTTGAAGAATATTGTTTCAAATCAGTTTAGTTTCTATCTATTAGTTTGAAGAACATTGTTTAAATTCAGTTTAGTTTCAGTTAGTTTCACATTCACTTTACTCGTTTTTATTTAGTTTAAAGGGGCAATCAGCAGTTGCTACATACAGCCTTGTAAATGAATGACATGCACCCATTGATTCTTGAAGAATATTACTTATAAATTAGCTTAGTTCAACTGTCGTACCTCATCAGGACTTCAAAAATAAGCTTGTTTATTCTGATTGTAAACAAAGTAAATGCAAACAAACAATGTATAGCATAAAAAACATGGTTAAAACTATCATTTGGATATCAAGCATGGTCAGTCCTTGCATGCATAGCTATGTCTATGAATTTCTTGTTTTTACTTCCTGCTTTGAGAAATTGTAGAAATGGGTGGGGATATTGTAGGAATGGGTGGAGTTTAGTCATAATTATGACTGTGGGTGTGTTATCTAATGACGGCCATCAGTATGTGCTGTGTCATAGAGATCCTGTTAAATTACTAGAGGGGCTATTTAATAAACCCTCAAAATTCCATCAGCAACTGATTTCAGCAAGTTTATGGATGTGGATTGACTGCATTGTTTGAATAGAATGTTGGCATATTGGCAGTTACTTTGAAAAATGAATGGAATAATTCCTCTACAATTCAATTCTTCAAATTCATTATTTTACACAATATCTGACCAACTCCCTAACCAAAATGGCTGATCTTTATCCCATCATAAGAAGGTTCATGTCCATTCTAGCATTCAAATTCCTAATTATATGTGCTGTTATTGGTTGATTCAGCTCTAATGAGATTACATAAACATATATTCCACTGTATTAGCCACATCAGTTAACATAATTTCACTGAACATTCTACATTACCGTGGAAATGATTGCGTCACAATACCAGGCAGCCATTGCGAGTGTACCCATGAGTTTAACAGTCAAATTGCCAGGGTGAGCGGTTCCAAGCCCATTTTATTCATTGTTTGCTACAATACCTTGCTTGTTTCAGCAAGGTGTAATAACATTTTATCATGTTGTCAAGAGTCCAAGAGTTATCGCAGAAACAGGGCACGTTTGATCACTTTTGTCAAGCCTTCCAAAGTGTGTTGCATTATGGGGATAAAATCTGTCTGACTTGTGCCTATATGACAACTGCATGAACTTGACAAAAACCATGTGGTCAAAGATCATGAAGTTTTGACTGCAGTCAACTTCAAGTCTGCATTTGATCTTCATCAACTTCATCCTGAAGCCATTGCCTGCATTGTAGGAGACTCTATTTTCAACCAATCATTATGGTGTTTTTGTTTGACCCACGGGAAGTGGCCAAAGACATGACTGAAACAAGAACACACTTTGCCTACCACTTTGAAGATGCAAAATATTTTTTTATTGTGAAACAAGCAAGAAATAAATAAAATTACAGGAAACTTGAGAGTGCATAACTATTCACCCCCCCAAGTCAATACTTTGTAGAGCCACCTTTTACAGCAATTACAGCTGCAAGTGTCTTGGGTTATGTGTCTATGAGCTTGGGACATCTAGCCACTGGGATTTTTGCCCATTCTTCAAGGCAAAACTTCTCCAGATCCTTCAAGTTGGATGGGTTCCACTGGTGTACAACAATATGTCATACCACAGATTCTCAATTGGATTGAGGTCTGGGCTTCGACTAGGCCATTCTAAGACATTTAAATGTTTCCCCTTAAACCACTCGAGCGTTGCTTTAGTAGTATGCTTAGAGTCATTGTCTTGCTGGAAGTTGAACCTCCTTCCCAGTCTCAAATCTCTGGAAGACTGAAACAGGTTTCCCTCAAGAATCTCCCTGTATTTAGTGCCAGCCATCATTCATTCAATTCTGACCAGTTTCTCAGTCCCTGCCGATGAAAAACATTGCCAAAGCATGATGCTGCCACCACCATGCTTCACTGTGGGAATGGGTTCTCGGGGTGATGAGAGGTGTTGGGTTTGAGCCAGATATAGCGTTTTCCTGGATGGCCAAAAAGCTCAATTTTAGTCTTATCTGACCAGAGAACCTTCTTCCAAATGTTTGGTAAGTCTCCCACATGCCTTTTGGGGAACACCAGAAAGCAAGGGATTTTTTTTCTGGCCACTCTTCCGTAAAGGCCAGTTCTGTGGAGTGTAGGGCTTAAAGTGGTCCAATGGACAGATACTCCAATCTCCTCTGTGGAGCTTTGCAGCTACTTCAGGTTTATCTTTGGTCTCTTTGTTGCCTCTCTGATTAATGCCCTCCTTGCCTGGTTCGTGAGTTTTGGTGAGCGGCCCTCTCTTGGCAGGTTTGTTGTGGTGGCATATTCTTTCAATTTTTTAATAATGGATTTAATGGTGCTCTGTGGGATGTTCAAAGTTTCTGATATATTTTATAACACAACCCTGATCTGTACTTCTCCACAACTTTGTCCCTGACCTGTTTGGAGAGCTCCTTAGTCTTCATGGTGCCGCTTGCTTGGTGGTGCCCCTTGCTTACTCGAGTTGCAGACACTGGGGCCTTTCAGAACAGGTGTATATATTCTTAGATCATGTGACACTTACATTGCACACAGGTGGACTTTACTGAACTAATTATGTGACTTCTGAAGGTAATTTGTTGCACCAGATCTTATTTAGGGGCTTCATAGCAAAGGGAGTGAATACATATACAGTGGGGAGAACAAGTATTTGATACACTGCCGATTTTGCAGGTTTTCCTACTTACAAAGCATGTAGAGGTCTGTAATTTTTATCATAGGTACACTTCAACTATGAGAGACGGAATCTAAAACAAAAATCCAGAAAATCACATTGTATGATTCTAAGTAATTAATTTGCATTTTTTTGCATGACATAAGTATTTGACACATCAGAAAAGCAGAACTTAATATTTGGTACAGAAACCTTTGTTTACAATTACAGAGATCATACGTTTCCTGTAGTTCTTGACCAGGTTTGCGCACACTGCAGCAGGGTCCTTCAGGTTTCGGGGCTGTCGCTGGGCAATATGGACTTTCAGCTCCCTCCAAAGATTTTCTATTGGGTTCAGGTCTGGAGACTGGCTAGGCCACTCCAGGACCTTGAGATGCTTCTTACGGAGCCACTCCTTAGTCGCCCTGGCTGTGTGTTTCGGGTCATTGTCATGCTGGAAGACCCAGACACAACCCATCTTCAATGCTCTTACTGAGGGAAGGAGGTTGTTGGCCAAGATCTCGCGATACATGACCCCATCCATACTCCCTTTGCAGAAAAGCATCCCCAAAGAATGATGTTTCCACCTCCATGCTTCACGGTTGATATGGTGTTCTTGGGGTTGTACTCATCCTTCTTCTTCCTCCAAACACGGCGAGTGGAGTTTAGACCAAAAAGCTCTATTTTTGTCTCATCGGACCACATGACCTTCTCCCATTCCTCCTCTAGATCATCCAGAGGGTCATTGGCAAACTTCAGACGGGCCTGGACATGCGCTGGCTTGAGCAGGGGGACCTTGCGTGCGCTGCAGGATTTTAATCCATGACGGCGTAGTGTGTTACTAATGGTTTTCTTTGAGACTGTGGTCCCAGCTCTCTTCAGGTCATTGACCAGGTCCTGCCGTGTAGTTCTGGGCTGATCCCTCACTTCCTCATGATCATTGATGCCCCACGAGGTGAGTTCTTGCATGGAGCCCCAGATCGAGGGTGATTGATCGTCATCTTGAACTTCTTCCATTTTCTAATAATTGCGCCAACAGTTGTTGCCTTCTCACCAAGCTGCTTGTCTATTGTCCTGTAGCCCATCCCAGCCTTGTGCAGGTCTCCAATTTGATCCCTGATGTCCTTACACAGCTCTCTGGTCTTGACCATTGTGGAGAGGTTGGATTCTGTTTGATTGAGTGTGTGGACAGGTGTCTTTTATACAGGTATCGAGTTCAAACAGGTGCAGTTAATACAGGTAATGAGTGGAGAACAGGAGGACTTCTTAAAGAAAAACTTAGGGGTTGGTAGGTGATCAAATACTTATGTCATGCAATAAAATGCAAATGAATTACTTAAAAATCATACAATGTGATTTTCTGGATTTTTGTTTTAGATCTCACAGTTGAAGTGTACCTATGATAATAATTACATTTTTATTTTACTAGGCAAGTCAGTTAAGAACAAATTGAACTGCCTGTTCGGGGGCAGAACGACAGATTTGTACCTCGTCAGCTCGGGGATTTGAAATTGCAACCTTTCGGTTACTAGTCTCTAACCACTAGGCTACCCTGCTGCCCCATGCTTTGTAAGTAGAAAAACCTGCAAAATCGGCAGTGTATCAAATACTTGTTCTCCCCACTGCACTTTTCTATTTAATTTTAAAAAAATAATGTTTTAAACAAGTTATTATTATTTATTTATTTTTATTTTTATTTTTTTTCTAATTTTACCCCTTTTTCTCCCCAATTTCGTAGTATCCAATTGTTGTATCGCTACAACTCCCGTACGGGCTCGGGAGAGACGAAGGTTGAAAGTCATGCGTCCTCCGATACACAACCAACCAAGCCGCTGCTTCTTTAACACAGCGCACATCCAACCCGGAAGCCAGCCGCACCAATGCGCCGGAGGAAACACCGTGCACCTGGCCACCTTGGCTAGCGTACACTGCGCCCAGCCCGCCACAGGAGTCGCTGGTGCGCGATGAGACAAGGACACCCCTACCGACCAAGCCCTCCATAACCCGGGCGACGCTAGGCCAATTGTGCGTCGCCCCACGGACCTCCCGGTCGCGGCCGGTTACGACAGAGCCTGGGCGCGAACCCAGGACTCTGATGGCACAGCTGGCGCTGCAGTACAGCGCCCTTAACCACTGCGCCACCCGGGAGGCCCAACAAGTTATTTTTTTAATTTCACTTCACCTATTTGTCCATGAATTGAAATCCAAATAAAAATCCATTTAAATTACAGGTTATAATGCAACAAAATAGGAAAAACGCCAAGGGGGATGAATACTTTTGCAAGGCACTGTATATTTAGCCTTACCACTCAAACGCGTTAAATTATAAAGGTAGACTCAACGTGACTCGCCAGATTCCGAAGCCCGAAAACCCTATAAAACCCTATAAAAAAAAAACATTCTATCCCCCCCCCCCCCAAAGATAACAGTTTCAGTATAGCCGGATGTGGAGATCCTGGGCTGGAGTGATAACACGTGGTCTGCGGTTGTGAGGCTCGTAGGGCGTACTGCCAAATTCTCTAAAACAACACTGAGGCGGCTGATGATTTTCGGGTTTTCATTTACTATAATAACCTTGGTGTGTGCCAGTATGTGTGTGTGTGTGTGTATGTGTGTGTGTGTGTGTGTGTGTATGTGTGTGTGTGTGTGTGTGTGTGTGTGTGTGTGTGTGTGTGTGTGTGTAATATCCACTGGACCTACATCAGGCTGGTGGTGGGCCATGAGCACAGCAAAGTTGGTGAGGTGGGAACAGGAGCAGGTGGTGTGTGTGCTGTTGGTGTCCAGCAGTCTACAGCCCTGAGACGACCATTGGCCTGTCATCGACCGCTCAGAGTAATTCCAGAACGAACAGTTGGGACTGTAGTGGTTCTCCAACTGGAGGGGGAGAGTGAGAGAGAGAGGGGGGGGGGGGTAATTTCAATTGAAAATGTATTAACTTTATTGATACCCAAGGTAAATGGTTCTGTTGCAGGCCTTATAACAACACACAAACATAAATAACGAACATAAAGTGCTGCAATCCATTTAAACATGTTTCTATACAGTACAAGCAGATGACAGGGAAAGAAAATACAGCCTATTTAAACAGTTGGCAAATATGTGGGAGAGAGAGAGAAAGGGTGAGAGGTGAAATATATTGTAATGCATGTGTACAGTAACAGAACAGTGTGTACAGTGTGGGGGACGTAGGGTTTGATGCTCTGTATACAGTATGTGTATGGGCTTGTTTGTCTACTACAGTACAGTATGTGTATGGGCTTGTTTGTCTACTACAGTACACTATGTGTATGGGCTTGTTTGTCTACTACAGTACAGTATGTGGTGTAGTGTTTAACCTCCTGTATGTGCATATTATGTCAATGTACATTTATGTTTATGTATTTATTATTATTTAAAATGTTATTTTACCTTAGTTTAACTAGGCAAGTCAGGGTAAACTGCCTTGTTCAGGGGCAGAACGGCACATTTTTAAATTGTCAGCTCGGGGATTCGATCTTTCAACCTTTCGGTTTATGCAGGTGAATGTGAGTGTCATTTTTATGTGAGTGTAGCGTGTATATTGGAGTGTATTGTGTGTATGTGAGTGAAGTGTGTATACTGGAGTGTATTGTGTATGAGAGTGTATTGTGTGTATGGGAGTGTATTATGTATATTGTATGGGTGTATATTGTGTGTATGGGAGTGTATTGTGTATGGGTGTGTATTGTGTATGGGAGTGTATTGTGTATGGGTGTATATTGTGTGTATGTGAGTGTATTGTGTATGGGAGTGTATTGTGTGTATGGGAGTGTATTGTGTATGGCTGTGTATTGTGTGTATGGGAGTGTATTGTGTGTATGGGAGTGTATTGTGTATATGGGAGTGCATTGTGTATATGGGAGTGTATTGTGTGTATGGGAGAGTTTGTGGACTGTATGTGTGTGAGTCACAGGAGGTTGGTGGCACCTTTATTGGGGTGAATGGGCTCATGGTAATGTCTGGAGCGTAATGAATGGAATGGTATCAAATACATCAAACACATGGTTTTCATGCGTTTGATGCCATTCCATTTGCTATGTTCCGGTCATTATTATGAGCCGTTCTGTAGGTATGTAAGCGTATGACATTAAATGTATCTGTAAGTGTATACCTGTAAGTGTTTGAGTGTGAACACCACCGGCTCAGTGAGGAACACTCTGCTGGACTCTTTATTGATGGAGGCGGCGATGACGTGGGAGTTGACCGCCAATCCCCGCTCCCCCGGTGCCGCCTCCAGCTCCATCTTCACCGTGGCGTTCTCCGTAGACATGAAGGAGCCCAAGTTCTTATAAAGAACAAACACTACCTTGACTTGGCCTGGAGGGGGAGAGAGAGATGAGAGACAGGGAGAGAGAGATGAGAGACAGGGAGAGAGAGATGAGAGACAGGGAGCGGGAGATAGAAGAAGAGAGAAAGATAGAGAGGGGAAATGAGAGAGGGAAAGGAAAAAGAGAAAAAAGAAACCAAAATAGTGTGTGAAGGGAGCATAATAAGGAGAGCGAGTCAGACAGAGAGAGAGAAAAGAAAGAGGTAAAGGAGAGAGAGTAAGAGAGAGAGATAGAACATAAAGAGGGGAAGGGGGAAGGAGAGAGTAAGAGAGAGAGATAGAACATAAAGAGGGGAAGGGGGAAGGAGAGGGAGTCAGAGAGAGAGATAGAACATAAAGAGGGGAAGGGGGGAAGGAGAGAGAGTCAGAGAGAGAGATAGAACATAAAGAGGGGAAGGGGGGAAGGAGAGAGAGTCAGAGAGAGAGAGATAGAACATAAAGAGGTAAAGGAGAGGGAAGGGGGGGAAGGAGAGAGAAAAGAGAAAGAGGAAAAGGAGGAATAGTAAAGAGAGAAGACAGAAATAGCGAGAGAGGACAGGGGGAATGATAAGGGGGGAAGGAGGAAGGGGAGAGAGGCAGAGTGACAGAGGGAGAGAGAGAGAGTTAGTGAAGGTTAGAATGATGGTAAGAACCGTTTCATTTTGACTGGTGGGAAAGAGGGGAGATTTAATGTGGAGGGCAATGGAACATTCATCCCTCAAGCATTCACAGATCTCCTATTATTCCATATGAATTTTTCATGTGCGTTTGTTTCAATCATTCTAATCTGTATCCCACTGCAGAGCCGAGCGCTGACAGAAAACAGAGAAGGGGGAGAGGGAGGGATGGGTGAAGGACTGGAGGGAGGGATGGGTGGAGGACTGGAGGGAGGGAGAGGGGGAGGAGGAGGGGGGCTCGAAGCGGGAGAAGAGATGAGAGAAGGGTATAAGATGGTGGAGAGACATAGCAAGGGAGAAAGAGAGAGAGAGAGAGAGCTGAGATTGCTCTGTCAGGCTGTGGGTGATAGTCATCTACACGCCTCTCCAGCTATTCTATTAGGAGTGTTGTTAGGAAACCATCAAGGAAGAAATGGTCTCAGCGCTTTTATTAATCTGATTGGCCTGTTATTATGAAACAATAACTTGGTCAACTGCATGCAGATTACTTTGGACTCGCATGAAAATGCAAATGGAAACATTGACTGAGAGATCCCTGAGCCCATAACTCAGGTCATGAAGTGAACGGGAGATCACTGAGCCCATAACTCAGGTCATGAAGTGAACGGGAGATCGCCGAGCCCATATCTCAGGTCATGAAGTGAACGGGAGCGCTGTAGGGTTTGACTGTGATGTGATGACCGTGATAAGGTTACTGACCATTGCGGCTGTACTGTTTGATGGTGGAGGCGGAGAGCTGGATGGTGCTGTCGCTCACGTAGTTCTGAGGAAAGGACAGGTCCTGAAGGTCCATCTCTGTGTTCAACACGTGCACCTCCAGATCTAAGATACACACACAGGCGTGTGGGAACAAAAGGTTAGAGTTGTTCTGCTTTTCCAGGATATTTAGCATGCCCTGCTCTACACCTATCCTCCTACTGGAATTACTATTGCTACTAATTACAATTACTAATCACACACATGCATGTACCCCACTGCTTCCATTTCCCCCTATTTCTTACCGATATTGGGGGCCCGGTCGGTGAAGCGGTTGCCGTACATGTTGTTGGCCAATAGGAAGGCTCCTTTCTCCAGGACGTCCAATAGCATGGTGGCGGTGTGGGCCTGCTCCGTAGTGTTCATGTCCTGCCACGACTCCAGAGCCTCTGTACGCAGCAGGTTGTCCACTGTCTGCACTACCGCCTGGCAACCGAGAGGGGGCGCTAAGGTTCACACTGCTGTATTACACTGCATTACATTACACATGCTACTGCTGTACATTACATTACACATGCTACTGCTGTACATTACATTTTCTGCTGCTCTACTCTTATAGTAGACGTTTGACCTGTTATCCAATTTATAACAGAGGCCTGTATGTTTGATTCACCATGTCATTCTCTTATACTATACAGGCCTGTATGTTTGATTCATCTTGTGATTCTCTTGTACTATATAGACCTGTATGTTTGATTCATCATGTGATTCTCTTGTACTATACAGGCCTGTATGTTTGATTCATCATGTGATTCTCTTATACTATACAGGCCTGTATGTTTGATTCACCATGTAATTCTCTTGTACTATATAGACCTGTATGTTTGATTCATCATGTGATTCTCTTATACTATACAGGCCTTTATGTTTGATTCATCATGTGATTCTCTTATACTATACAGGCCTGTATGTTTGATTCACCATGTGATTCTCTTATACTATACAGGGCTGTATGTTTGATTCATCGTGTGATTCTCTTGTACTATACAGGCCTGTATGTTTGATTCATTGTGTGATTCACTTGTACTATACAGGCCTGTATGACACGCACAGGGTCAATTGAGTATTCTTCATTGTACAATGGAAGAGAGAGAATTACAGTTGCACTTCTATGCTCTTCACACAATCACCATACATTTCCCCTTCCCCTTACCATACATCACCATACATTTCCCCTTCCCCTTACCCATACATCACCATATATTTCCCCTTCCCCTTACCATACATCACCATACATTTCCCCGTACCATACATCACCATACATTTCCCCTTCCCCTTACCATACATTTCCCCTTCCCCTTACCATACATCACCATACATTTCCCCTTCCCCGTACCATACATCACCATACATTTCCCCTTACCATACATCACCATACATTTCCCCTTCCCCGCACCATACATCATCATACATTTCCCCTTCCCCTTACCATACATCACCATACATTTCCCCGTACCATACATCACCATACATTTCCCCCTACCATACATCACCATACATTTCCCCTTCCCCGTACCATACATCACCATACATTTACCCTTCCCCGTACCATACATTTCCCCTTCCCCTTACCATACATCACCATACATTTCCCCTTCCCTGTACCATACATCACCATACATTTCCCCTTCCCATACATCACCATACAGTTCCCCTTCCCATACATCACCATACATTTCCCCTTACCATACATCACCATACATTTCCCCTTCCCCTTACCATACATCACCATACATGTCCCCTTCCCTGTACCATACATCACCATACATTTCCCCTTACCATACATCACCATACATTTCCCCTTCCCCGTACCATACATCACCATACATTTCCCCGTACCATACATCACCATACATTTCCCCTTACCATACATCACCATACATTTCCCCTTCCCCGTACCATACATCACCATACATTTCCCCTTCCCCTTACCATACATTTCCCCTTCCCCTTACCATACATCACCATACATTTCCCCTTCCCCGTACCATACATCACCATACATTTCCCCGTACCATACATCACCATACATTTCCCCTTCCCCGTACCATACATCACCATACATTTCCCCTTACCATACATCACCATACATTTCCCCTTCCCCGTACCATACATCACCATACATTTCCCCGTACCATACATCACCATACATGTCCCCTTCCCCGTACCATACATCACCATACATTTCCCCTTCCCCGTACCATACATCACCATATATTTCCCCGTACCATACATCACCATACATTTCCCCTTCCCCGTACCATACATCACCATACATTTCCCCTTACACTAAACCTATTAAAACCATTCTAATTATTTATATTTACCATATACTGTATTACATGTGTGTTGCTTCATAAGTTACAGTACAACCAATGCTAAACAAGGGTGCTCTAGTGACACACTACAACACAGCAGACTTTGAATAGATCGTACACCCCTGCAGATTTCTATGTATTTTGTTCTAATGCACAACAGACAGGTTAAGGAACACATATGCTGCAGGATGACAGAAATCATTCATATGTAGAGATACATCATACATGCTATGATATCACACACAGGATCATTTCATACTATCAAATGACCCCTTACACATAGCCAGAGATATCATACTGTACTGAACAGTACACAGCCAAGGCTCATATAGCAACGTACAGTGCCTTGCGAAAGTATTCGGCCCCCTTGAACTTTGCGACCTTTTGCCACATTTCAGGCTTCAAACATAAAGATATAAAACTGTATTTTTTTTGTGAAGAATCAACAACAAGTGGGACACAATCATGAAGTGGAAGGACATTTATTGGATATTTCAAACTTTTTTAACAAATCAAAAACTGAAAAATTGGGCGTGCAAAATTATTCAGCCCCTTTACTTTCAGTGCAACAAACTCTCTCCAGAAGTTCAGTGAGGATCTCTGAATGATCCAATGTTGACCTAAATGACTAATGATGATAAATACAATCCACCTGTGTGTAATCAAGTCTCCGTATAAATGCACCTGCACTGTGATAGTCTCAGAGGTCCGTTAAAAGCGCAGAGAGCATCATGAAGAATAAGGAACACACCAGGCAGGTCCGAGATACTGTTGTGAAGAAGTTTAAAGCCGGATTTGGATACAAAAAGATTTCCCAAGCTTTAAACATCCCAAGGAGCACTGTGCAAGCGATAATATTGAAATGGAAGGAGTATCAGACCACTGCAAATCTACCAAGACCTGGCCGTCCCTCTAAACTTTCAGCTCATACAATACTGATCAGAGATGCAGCCAAGAGGCCCATGATCACTCTGGATGAACTGCAGAGATCTACAGCTGAGGTGGGAGACTCTGTCCATAGGACAACAATCAGTCGTATATTGCACAAATCTGGCCTTTATGGAAGAGTGGCAAGAAGAAAGCCATTTCTTAAAGATATCCATAAAAAGTGTTGTTTAAAGTTTGCCACAAGCCACCTGGGAGACACATCAAACATGTGGAAGAAGGTGCTCTGGTCAGATGAAACCAAAATTGAACTTTTTGGCAACAATGCAAAACGTTATGTTTGGCGTAAAAGCAACACAGCTGAACACACCATCCCCACTGTCAAACATGGTGGTGGCAGCATCATGGTTTGGGCCTGCTTTTCTTCAGCAGGGACAGGGAAGATGGTTAAAATTGATGGGAAGATGGATGGAGCCAAATACAGGACCATTCTGGAAGAAAACCTGATGGAGTCTGCAAAAGACCTGAGACTGGGACGGAGATTTGTCTTCCAACAAGACAATGATCCAAAACATAAAGCAAAATCTACAATGGAATGGTTCAAAAATAAACATATCCAGGTGTTAGAATGGCCAAGTCAAAGTCCAGACCTGAATCCAATCGAGAATCTGTGGAAAGAACTGAAAACTGCTGTTCACAAATGCTCTCCATCCAACCTCACTGAGCTCGAGCTGTTTTGCAAGGAGGAATGGGAAAAAATGTCAGTCTCTCGATGTGCAAAACTGATAGAGACATACCCCAAGCGACTTACAGCTGTAATCGCAGCAAAAGGTGGCGCTACAAAGTATTAACTTAAGGGGGCTGAATAATTTTACACGCCCAATTTTTCAGTTTTTGATTTGTTAAAAAAGTTTTAAATATCCAATAAATGTCGTTCCACTTCATGATTGTGTTCCACTTGTTGTTGATTCTTCACAAAAAAATACAGTTTTATATCTATATGTTTGAAGCCTGAAATGTGGCAAAAGGTCGCAAAGTTCAAGGGGGCCGAATACTTTCGCAAGGCACTGTATATCACTATAGTAACATTACAGTGAAACCTAGCTGAGTTATGTCACTGAAACATTATTACTGCTTCTATTACTCTGCCCACATTTCAGAGAGATACTATGAACATGAGGAAAAACTACAAAGAAAGCAGCAGCCTGAGGAAATATTACAGACACATTTCAAGCATCCAGAGAGATATCAGCCATACAGCGCGCGCACACACACACACACACACACACACACACACACACACACACACCGCTGCACCGCACTCCACCTGCAACTAGAATGATTCTGAACACATTACATGATATATCTCAGCCTAAAGGAATCCTATACAGTACACACATATGTCTACTACAGGCTAGGGGTTATCTTTCCCACATTATTCTCAGTAGTCAGTACACTGGTAGGCTAGAAGATATTGTCCATTTAAAGTGTGGGGATTAAAGGGGAAGGTTACCTGGATGTAAGCCCGACAGGTCCTCTCTCTCTTCTGGAGCTGAGAGGAGGGAGGACAATAGTGTTACAGTACACTTCTATAGGGTACTGTAACACCAAAACAATGGCAAACTGCAAGTCTAGAGGGATGTTACACACTATGGGTCTGTTAGCGTGCATTTTTAAACACCCAGTTCAGTTTGTCTGTGAGTGTGTGTGAATGTGTCTATGTGTGAGTGTGTGTGTTTGTACAACTTTGTGTGTGTGTGTGTGTGTGTGTGTGTGTGTGTGTGTGTGTGTGTGTGTGTGTGTGTGTGTGTGTGTGTGTGTGTGTGGTGTGTGTTTGCACGTGTGTGTCTTCTACCTTGTTGTAGTTGCGTGCGGCTGACTCCTTGTTGCCGGGCCGCAGGGCCTGAAGCTGGGCATCCAGTATGTCCAGCAGCTGTTCCATCAGACGCACTGACGAACTGACATCACCAGCGTGGATCCGCCCCCGTGTGTGGTTCACCAACTCCCCAGCTATGTTGGCAGCATTCTCACCACTCTTTATCTACACAGAGACACACATTTCCACCACTGGGTACTACACAGAGGAGTGTGTGTTGGAGGTTGCTGATGGTTGAGAGTGGTAAGTTAAGGGTGCGGAGTAGACTCACGTTTTTTTATAAAAATACACTTTAAATATACTCAATAAATTAGTTGTAACTCAATTATCTTTTAATATACTTTAAATATACTCAATAAAAATAGTATTTCCATCATATTGACATTAATGACCTTCCATAGGGTGAATGACTAACTATAGATAGTGGAGGATGAAGAGTGGATGCATTTGAATATGGGTCTAGTTGAAATGAGTCATTCTAATGAGTGAAAACCTTGGTGATATGGTGGTGATGGGTTTTAATCAGGAGAGCCTTGGAGACATGCTAATGGCAGTGTGCATATGGACACAGACACCCAGGGCCAGAGGCCCCCAACAGAGGGACTAATAGAGGTGGAGGTCTTACCTTCTGGGCTACCTGGTTGACCCAGGGAGAGGTGCAGTTACTGAGGTCAGGGCCCCGAGGGTTCCACATGACCGGAGCCGCCAAGCACTGGAACGAGGCGATGCCTGGGAGGGCCAGGGAGGAAGGGAGAAAGGGATGGAGGGAGGAAGAGAGGGATGGAGAGATAATAAGCATTAGGTATTGGGCAATTATAGAGAAATGGATTTTAAAGAGAAAAGGAACAGGGCAAAGAGTACGACAGATAAAAAAAGAGTAAATGAAATGAACTTTAAATATGCAATACTTTGAGTGGTTCGGCGGAGGAGAGCAAAGAGAGGGAGGAGGGAGGAGGAAGTGTGTGAGAGAAAATGGGGCAGAAGTGGAAAGGTTAAATAATGGAGGGTAGGACAGAAAGAGAAAGAACGATGAGGGAGGGGTAGGCTTTCAAATGAGTTGGCTATAAGAACATGGCTTTAAAGGAACACAAATTCACATAAACGTGCGCTACACACACACACACAGACCACACCCCCCCCCCCCCCCCACATACACACACTGCTCCACTCACATGCACAGCAAAGACAGCGCCATCAGGCATCGTCTCTCATCTGCAAGAATAACACCTCAAGGGAGGGACCTCCCGCCACCCCTCGTTTTCAGCTAAGTTTTCAGTTTAGTTAGGAGAGTTCAGAGAGAGGACAACACGCTGGGATCAACCAAGGAAGGGTCTTTCCACTGCTGCTACACAAACAGCTCCATACAGGGAACAACAGAAGAGAGGGGAGAAGAGAAGGAGAGAGGGAGAAGAGAAGGAGAGAAGGAGACAGAAGAAGGGAGAAGAGAGAGGGGAGAAGAGAGAGAGAGGGAGAAAGGGAGACAGAACAAGGGAGAAGGCAGAGACAACACAGCAGTGGAGGAATCAGAGCAGAAGTACCCCCCCCCCCTCCGCTCCCTGCTCTCCTCCATCTAGCGCAGATTGGGTTTGAAATCTCTGCCAAGACATGGCAATTAAGCCAGCTGCTAATTTAGCGTTACTGTTGTTGTCAGAGAGAGAGAGAGAGAGAGAGAGAGAGAGAGAGAGAGAGAGAGAGAGAGAGAGAGAAAGAGAGAGAGAGATAGAAAGAGCGAGAGAGAGAGAGAGAGAAAGAACACAGAAAAGCAAGAAGAGATGGAGGGGGGAGTGGTGGTAGAAGATATTCTATTCTTTTCTGGAACTCGAGAGGGATATTTGATGCTTGCATGTTTGGAGTTATAGAAGCTAGCATGAAGGGAGGTGTATCCTGTTTTGTTCAGTCTTTCATTTCATTATTCCACACTTTCACTTGGCTATCCCTGTTTCGCTGTGAGACGACTCTTTCATTTGGAGAGGAGAGAAGGACGGGCTTTCATGTAGAGGGAATCCTCTGGGACCCAGCCTGCTGCTGAGACTAACAGTGGGACAGGAGAGGAGAGGGGGAGACAACACACCCAGCCAGGGGAAAAACAAGACCTGCAGCACAAACACACTGGAAAACACACACACACACACACACACACACACACACACACACACACACACACACACACACACACACACACACACACACACTGAAACAGAGACACAATGGAAAACACACACACATAGACTGAAACAGAGACACAATGGAAAACACACACACATAGACTGAAACAGAGACACACTGGGAAACATACACGTGCACGCACACACACAGAAATACTCACAAATGAAGAAGAAAACACACGCACATGTATGTATATTCACACGTGTACTTGAGCACCTACAAAAAACTAACAAAAACCACAGACACACATGCACACACAACCACACACCCCAACTCAAATAACCACACACTCATACATACAGGAAACACGGTAATAGTCAGTCCCCACCTAGTGATCCTTTAGGACAGGGGCGGTCCACAGTCTCTCCTCTCTGGGTGGAGGGCCACTGCACCCCTCTGGCCACTCTGGACTCACACACCTGGGGCTCCGGGCCCTGGACGGGTGGGCGGGGAGGCCGCCTGGTGACTGGTACGGTGGCTGTGATTGGCCGCAGGTCAGGGCCCTTGTTGATAGCGCCAATGGGGTGAGAGGTGGGGGCCAGGGGGCGGGTGGTAGCAGGGCTAGAACTGGAGGTGAAAGGTCGGGCTGGCGTGGTGCTGGTCACCTGAGTGGTCGTCAGAGGGCCTGAAGAGAGAGAGACAGGGGGGGGGGGATTTAGTTTAGTTTTAAAACACATAATAAAGCACATGTATAAATAAAATCACTGAGGATGACAAAATAAAGTCAAAATAAAGTCAAAGATATAAAAAGGGAAAGCAAAAGTGAGAGACAAAAACAGGGAAATAAAAGAAAAGAGATGGAATGAAAGTGGTGAGAGAACGGTGGTGACAAAACCAGAGCATGAATAAAAGAGAGAAAGGCATGTAAATGTTACATCTCTCAGAAGTTGAGTTCAAAAGTTCTCTGGATAATAATTACGGCACAAACTACTTTAATATATCTATATATTACTCTTTCAGTGTTCCTATCACTACCCCTGGAGAGGGGAGGGAGCGTGCACGGCAAACTACTTTAATATATCTATATATTACTCTTTCAGTGTTTCTATCACTACCCCTGGAGAGGGGAGGGAGCGTGCATGACAAACTACTTTAATATATCTATATATTACTCTTTCAGAGTTCCTATCACTACCCCTGGAGAGGGGAGGGAGCATGCACGACAAACTACTTTAATATATCTATATATTACTCTTTCAGTGTTCCTATCACTACCCCTGGAGAGACAAACTACTTTAATATATCTATATATTACTCTTTCAGCAAACTACTTTAATATATCTATATATTACTCTTTCAGGGAGGACAAACTGTTCCTATCACTACCCCTGGAGAGGGGAGGGGGCGTGCACGACAAACTACTTTAATATATCTATATATTACTCTTTCAGGTTCGTGCACGTGAGAGGGGAGGGAGCGTGCACGACAAACTACTTTAATATATCTATATATTACTCTTTCAGTGTTCCTATCACTACCCCTGGAGAGGGGAGGGAGCGTGCACGACAAACTACTTTAATATATCTATATATTACTCTTTCAGCAAACTACTTTAATATATCTATATATTACTCTTTCAGTGTTCCTATCACTACCCCTGGAGAGGGGAGGGGGCGTGCACGACAAACTACTTTAATATATCTATATATTACTCTTTCAGTGTTCCTATCACTACCCCTGGAGAGGGGAGGGGGCGTGCACGACAAACTACTTTAATATATCTATATATTACTCTTTCAGTGTTCCTATCACTACCCCTGGAGAGGGGAGGGAGCGTGCACGACAAACTACTTTAATATATCTATATATTACTCTTTCAGTGTTCCTATCACTACCCCTGGAGAGGGGAGGGAGCGTGCACGACAAACTACTTTAATATATCTATATATTACTCTTTCAGTGTTCCTATCACTACCCCTGGAGAGGGGAGGGAGCGTGCACGACAAACTACTTTAATATATCTATATATTACTCTTTCAGTGTTCCTATCACTACCCCTGGAGAGGGGAGGGAGCGTGCACGGCAAACTACTTTAATATATCTATATATTACTCTTTCAGTGTTCCTATCACTACCCCTGGAGAGGGGAGGGGGCGTGCACGGCAAACTACTTTAATATATCTATATATTACTCTTTCAGTGTTCCTATCACTACCCCTGGAGAGGGGAGGGAGCGTGCACGACAAACTACTTTAATATATCTATATATTACTCTTTCAGTGTTCCTATCACTACCTCTGGAGAGGGGAGGGAGCGTGCACGGCAAACTACTTTAATATATCTATATATTACTCTTTCAGTGTTCCTATCACTACCCCTGGAGAGGGGAGGGAGCGTGCACGACAAACTACTTTAATATATCTATATATTACTCTTTCAGTGTTCCTATCACTACCCCTGGAGAGGGGAGGGAGCGTGCACGACAAACTACTTAAATATATCTATATATTACTCTTTCAGTGTTCCTATCACTAACCTTGGAGAGGGGAGGGAGCGTGCACGGCAAACTACTTTAATATATCTATATATTACTCTTTCAGTGTTCCTATCACTACCCCTGGAGAGGGGAGGGGGCGTGCACGGCAAACTACTTTAATATATCTATATATTACTCTTTCAGTGTTCCTATCACTACCCCTGGAGAGGGGAGGGAGCGTGCACGACAAACTACTTTAATATATCTATATATTACTCTTTCAGTGTTCCTATCACTAACCTTGGAGAGGGGAGGGAGCGTGCACGACAAACTACTTTAATATATCTATATATTACTCTTTCAGTGTTCCTATCACTACCCCTGGAGAGGGGAGGGAGCGTGCACGACAAACTACTTTAATATATCTATATATTACTCTTTCAGTGTTCCTATCACTACCCCTGGAGAGGGGAGGGAGCGTGCACGGCAAACTACTTTAATATATCTATATATTACTCTTTCAGTGTTCCTATCACTAACCTTGGAGAGGGGAGGGAGCGTGCACGACAAACTACTTTAATATATCTATATATTACTCTTTCAGTGTTCCTATCACTATCCTTGGAGAGGGGAGGGGGCGTGCACGGCAAACTACTTTAATATATCTATATATTACTCTTTCAGTGTTCCTATCACTAACCTTGGAGAGGGGAGGGAGCGTGCACGACAAACTACTTTAATATATCTATATATTACTCTTTCAGTGTTCCTATCACTACCCCTGGAGAGGGGAGGGAGCGTGCACGACAAACTACTTTAATATATCTATATATTACTCTTTCAGTGTTCCTATCACTACCCCTGGAGAGGGGAGGGAGCGTGCACGACAAACTACTTTAATATATCTATATATTACTCTTTCAGTGTTCCTATCACTACCCCTGGAGAGGGGAGGGAGCGTGCACGACAAACTACTTTAATATATCTATATATTACTCTTTCAGTGTTCCTATCACTACCCCTGGAGAGGGGAGGGGGCGTGCACGGCAAACTACTTTAATATATCTATATATTACTCTTTCAGTGTTCCTATCACTACCCCTGGAGAGGGGAGGGGGCGTGCACGACAAACTACTTTAATATATCTATATATTACTCTTTCAGTGTTCCTATCACTACCCCTGGAGAGGGGAGGGGGCGTGCACGACAAACTACTTTAATATATCTATATATTACTCTTTCAGTGTTCCTATCACTACCCCTGGAGAGGGGAGGGAGCGTGCACGACAAACTACTTTAATATATCTATATATTACTCTTTCAGTGTTCCTATCACTACCCCTGGAGAGGGGAGGGAGCGTGCACGACAAACTACTTTAATATATCTATATATTACTCTTTCAGTGTTCCTATCACTACCCCTGGAGAGGGGAGGGAGCGTGCACGACAAACTACTTTAATATATCTATATATTACTCTTTCAGTGTTCCTATCACTACCCCTGGAGAGGGGAGGGAGCGTGCACGGCAAACTACTTTAATATATCTATATATTACTCTTTCAGTGTTCCTATCACTACCCCTGGAGAGGGGAGGGGGCGTAACTATCACTAACCTTGGAGAGGGGAGGGGGCGTGCACGGCAAACTTGCACGACAAACTACTTTATATATCTATATATTACTCTTTCAGTGTTCCTATCACTACCCCTGGAGAGGGGAGGGAGCGTGCACGACAAACTACTTTAATATATCTATATATTACTCTTTCAGTGTTCCTATCACTACCCCTGGAGAGGGGAGGGAGCGTGCACGACAAACTACTTTAATATATCTATATATTACTCTTTCAGTGTTCCTAGAGGGGAGGGAGCGTGCACGACAAACTACTTTAATATATCTATATATTACTCTTTCAGTGTTCCTATCACTACCCCTGGAGAGGGGAGGGAGCGTGCACGACAAACTACTTTAATATATCTATATATTACTCTTTCAGTGTTCCTATCACTACCCCTGGAGAGGGGAGGGAGCGTGCACGACAAACTACTTTAATATATCTATATATTACTCTTTCAGTGTTCCTATCACTACCCCTGGAGAGGGGAGGGAGCGTGCACGGCAAACTACTTTAATATATCTATATATTACTCTTTCAGTGTTCCTATCACTACCCCTGGCACGGCAAACTACTTTAATATATCTATATATTACTCTTTCAGTGTTCCTATCACTACCCCTGGAGAGGGGAGGGAGCGTGCACGACAAACTACTTTAATATATCTATATATTACTCTTTCAGTGTTCCTATCACTACCTCTGGAGAGGGGAGGGAGCGTGCACGGCAAACTACTTTAATATATCTATATATTACTCTTTCAGTGTTCCTATCACTACCCCTGGAGAGGGGAGGGAGCGTGCACGACAAACTACTTTAATATATCTATATATTACTCTTTCAGTGTTCCTATCACTACCCCTGGAGAGGGGAGGGAGCGTGCACGACAAACTACTTAAATATATCTATATATTACTCTTTCAGTGTTCCTATCACTAACCTTGGAGAGGGGAGGGAGCGTGCACGTGTTCAAACTACTTTAATATATCTATATATTACTCTTTCAGTGTTCCTATCACTACCCCTGGAGAGGGGAGGGGGCGTGCACGGCAAACTACTTTAATATATCTATATATTACTCTTTCAGTGTTCCTATCACTACCCCTGGAGAGGGGAGGGAGCGTGCACGACAAACTACTTTAATATATCTATATATTACTCTTTCAGTGTTCCTATCACTAACCTTGGAGAGGGGAGGGAGCGTGCACGACAAACTACTTTAATATATCTATATATTACTCTTTCAGTGTTCCTATCACTACCCCTGGAGAGGGGAGGGAGCGTGCACGACAAACTACTTTAATATATCTATATATTACTCTTTCAGTGTTCCTATCACTACCCCTGGAGAGGGGAGGGAGCGTGCACGGCAAACTACTTTAATATATCTATATATTACTCTTTCAGTGTTCCTATCACTAACCTTGGAGAGGGGAGGGAGCGTGCACGACAAACTACTTTAATATATCTATATATTACTCTTTCAGTGTTCCTATCACTATCCTTGGAGAGGGGAGGGGGCGTGCACGGCAAACTACTTTAATATATCTATATATTACTCTTTCAGTGTTCCTATCACTAACCTTGGAGAGGGGAGGGAGCGTGCACGACAAACTACTTTAATATATCTATATATTACTCTTTCAGTGTTCCTATCACTACCCCTGGAGAGGGGAGGGAGCGTGCACGACAAACTACTTTAATATATCTATATATTACTCTTTCAGTGTTCCTATCACTACCCCTGGAGAGGGGAGGGAGCGTGCACGACAAACTACTTTAATATATCTATATATTACTCTTTCAGTGTTCCTATCACTACCCCTGGAGAGGGGAGGGAGCGTGCACGACAAACTACTTTAATATATCTATATATTACTCTTTCAGTGTTCCTATCACTACCCCTGTTCCTATCACTACCCCTGGAGAGGGGAGGGAGCGTGCACGACAAACTACTTTAATATATCTATATATTACTCTTTCAGTGTTCCTATCACTACCCCTGGAGAGGGGAGGGAGCGTGCACGACAAACTACTTTAATATATCTATATATTACTCTTTCAGTGTTCCTATCACTACCCCTGGAGAGGGGAGGGAGCGTGCACGACAAACTACTTTAATATATCTATATATTACTCTTTCATCACTACCCCTGGAGAGGGGAGGGGGCGTGCACGACAAGAAAGGAAGAAGAAAGGAGGATGTCAATTATTGATCAAATGTATATGACAGAAGTCACTACCGACATTAACAACCAACTGTAATGCATCCATAGAAGTAACACATCCCAACTACAAAATCTCAACTGATCAAACACCCAGTCTCCTCTAACAACACTGGGACAAGACTGTCTGTCTGCCTCTGTCTCTCTCTCTCTCTCTCCCTCTCTCTCAGGGCCAAATACTTACTCCAGATAGGCCTGCATCGCTAAAATATTCACCCAAAACACAATGGATAATTAATCTGAAAAAGCAAGGTACGTACAAGAGGGCGAACAGGTGGTGATTTGCATTTGTGCAAATATCCCACTACAACTGACATCAATGGACAAATTATACCAGAAATAAAGGTCCACTGTACACACACATCTCAGGACTCTGCGTTGACTCACCAGTGGTGGGGTCCGGTGGTCCGAACTCCAGCGGGTATCTCAGAACATTATAGTTGTTCCAGATGTAGAGCTGGTTGTCTCTGGGGTTATAGTCCACAGAGGAGACGTACTGGTAGGGGTTAGGGAAGGGGATGTGGACGGGCTCCTCCCGGGCACGGTTCGTGTTGTAGGCGTAAAGGATCAGATCCCCGCCGGCCTCGCTGTCATCGTCCTGATAGACACTGCGCACGGCGTAGAGCACGCCGCACGCCATGAAGGCGTTGGACGCCAGCCTCTTGTCGAAGCTGGTCTCCCAGGTGCCCTCGAAGCGCAGGGTGTACGGGTTCACCTGGGAGGAGGGGGGGGGGGGGGGGGGGGGTGATGGTAACCATAAATATATCTCAAACTACAGAATATCACCCATTCTTAAACGCTCAATCCTGGTGTTATGGTGTTACGGTGATAAACACAAGAAAGTGTATTTATGAAATAAATAAATAAACCATTAGGCCTATTTTAGTTGAGCTTAGAAATGTCCAGTCCAACTCCATCCCTGTGTTACACTCCTCTTCGCACTCTTCTATTCCCTCCATCATCCTGTTACACTCCTCTCTCTTCTATTCCCTCCATCATCCTGTTACACTCCTCTTCACACTCTTCTATTCCCTCCATCATCCTGTTACACTCCTCTCTCTTCTATTCCCTCCATCATCCTGTTACACTCCTCTCTTCTATTCCCTCCATCATCCTGTTACACTCCTCTCTCTTCTATTCCCTCCATCATCCTGTTACACTCCTCTCTTCTATTCCCTCCATCATCCTGTTACACTCCTCTCCTCTCCCTCTTCTATTCCCTCCATTACCTGTTACACTCCTCTCTCTTCTATTCCCTCCATCATCCTGTTACACTCCTCTCTCTTCTATTCCCTCCATTACCTGTTACACTCCTCTCTCTTCTATTCCCTCCATCATCCTGTTACACTCCTCTCTCTTCTATTCCCTCCATCATCCTGTTACACTCCTCTCTCTTCTATTCCCTCCATCATCCTGTTACACTCCTCTCTCTTCTATTCCCTCCATCAACCTGTTACACTCCTCTCTCTTCTATTCTCTTCTATTCCCTCCATTACCTGTTACACTCCTCTCTCTTCTATTCCCTCCATCCCTCCATCCCTGTTACACTCCTCTTACACTCTTATATTCCCTCCATCATCCTGTTACACTCCTCTTACACTCTTCTATTCCCTCCATCATCCTGTTACACTCCTCTCTCTTCTATTCCCTCCATCATCCTGTTACACTCCTCTCTCTTCTATTCCCTCCATTACCTGTTACACTCCTCTCTCTTCTATTCCCTCCATCATCCTGTTACACTCCTCTCTCTTCTATTCCCTCCATCATCCTGTTACACTCCTCTCTCTATTATTCCCTCCATCATCCTGTTACACTCCTCTTCACACGCTTCTATTCCCTCTATCCTCCTCTCCTCCACCCACCTGGCTGACCACCAGTCGTCCGTTGTTGGACTCTGTGGCGTAGATGACCCACAGCCCGTTCTCGTCCACCGCCAGGTCGATATCGCTCTTCCCACCCCAGCGGTAGGGTGATGTGTCGTGGTAGTTGGCGTTGGCGATAATGGCCTCGCCGCTCTTGATGCGTGTGCGCAGGTCATACTTGACCATGTTGCGTGTGCGCTCCTTATTGTAGAACACGGCGCCATCGTATACCACGAAGCCTGTGCCATCAACACGGTTCGGCAACCTATAGGAGGGGAAGAAGTGGGTGGTCAGAATATGACAGGAGAATCAATAACCCATGAGCTTTTGGGCGATGACCTGCTCATAAGCACATGTCCAAAGAGACCAACAGTATGATCACATACATTAGAACAGTGGTTCTCATACTTCTCCATCCCATTGAGCACAAGAAAAAACATGTATTTCACTAAATTAATTGGACTTCACACTGACCCCTGAGGTGCCCCACCAGTGATCTACAGATCACCACAGGACCCCATGGAACCCACACTGCCATTCACCATCCATCTACAGCAGTATTCAAATAAATCAATGCAGAGGCAGAGGGATTATTTGATGTGAACTGGCGGGGGTGGCAGAGGCGGTGCTCACTTGTAGGTGGTGGTGGCGCGGTTCTGTCTGAAGTCCTCCCAGGAGGCGTACTCATACAGCATGTCGGTGCGGTAGGGAGTCCAAGGCATGACATAGAGCCGGTCACCTGACTGCAGGGGGTCCTTACACCACGCCCCCGACTGATGCTCTGCCTCCTGCAGCGAGCTGGCCGCCTGTACACGCAGCAGTGTGCCCGGACACACAAAGACTGGAGGAGAGTGGAAAGAGAGAGAGATGGGGAGGGAGAGGGTGAGAGAGCGAGAGGGAGGGAGGGCGGGAGGGAGTGAGGGAGGGAGAGCGAGTGAGAGAGAGAGAGAAAGGGAGAAAGAAAGAGAGAGAGCGAGCGATAGAGAGAGAAAGGGAGAGAGAGAGTGAGAGCGAGAGAAAAAGGGAGAAAGAGAGAGAGAGAGAGAAAGGGAGAAAGAGAGAGAGAGATGGAGAGTGTGAGAGATGGAGTGAAGGGATATAAAAGGAGCAATGTAAGATAAAGGAGTATATTAAGGAGATGATGAGGGGGAAACGGAAAGAGAGAGGAGATGAGGAGTGGAGACAAAGAAAGGGGTAGAAGATGGGATGAGAGTATAGTGGGGAAAGAGACGGAGAGATGTTCAAGATAACAAGTTTGAGATTTGAGGAGAGGGAGACAGAAAACAAAAGAAGAATGGGGGAGAGAGAGACAGAGAGAGACAGCGAGGGGAATGAGGTGAGATACATTATCAGATCAAAAATGAAGGAATACAAAAAGCTAATTTGCTAAATATCAGGATTGAGGCCTAAGAGCTGCCTGTAGTGTTCTGATAAATGGTAGATTCCTAGCTGCTGCTGCCCAGATAGTATTTCATCTGATTCATCTTGGCCTACTTAAGGTTTTATTGTGCATGTATATTGTAAGAAGCTCAGTATTCCTGCTCTGTGGTAGGAAATAACAGTATGAGTTTTAGAGTGTTGTATCAGTACAGGTGGTTG
The DNA here is from genome assembly GCF_045791955.1 of Oncorhynchus clarkii lewisi. Lineage (NCBI taxonomy): Eukaryota > Metazoa > Chordata > Actinopteri > Salmoniformes > Salmonidae > Oncorhynchus > Oncorhynchus clarkii. The sequence goes on from NC_092158.1 coordinate 84,410,120, forward strand.
GATCTCAGTCAAGAGTAATGCCATGAAGTCTGGGGTAGAAAATAAGAGTCTGGCCAGGATCCCCTTCTTCTGTTGTTGCAATCCATACTTCACACACACACACACACACACACACACACACACACACACACACACACACACACACACACACACACACACACACACACACACACACACACACACACACACACACACACACACACACACAGACACAGACACACACACACACACACACACACACACACACACACACACACACACACACACACACACACACACACACACACACACACACACACACACATGCACACACACACATGCACACACACACCCACACACACATTCTGCCTCCTACCCTCCTTCCTGTGTCTCATAGCTCTCTCCTGGAGGTCACCCACTGGGGACTGCTGTAAATTGGCTGGCTGACGCACTTTCTCTCTCAGCCAGATAGTGTCTGACCTGGGACCAGAGGACTGTCAGGTGGGGCGGGAGGGGAACCGGGCGGAGGAGGGCGGGGAGGAGAGGTATCTATGGAAAAAAGCTGCTGGCATCAACAGCACGGTCACACAGTGACATCACAGGAGACTCTGTGAGGACGTGAGAGCAACGGAGACACTACAGGGACACTACAGAGATACTACAGGGACACTACAGAGATACTACAGGGACACTACAGGGACAGTACAGGGACACTGCAGGTACAGTATAGGGACAGTACAGGTACAGAATGAAAGAGCTGAACAGAGGACTCCCCTCTTCTCTGGATACTCAGTTATGTATGTGTCCTGGCCCCAGCAGCCCAGCCAGTCAGTGTGTTGAGAACAGAGGACAGGGAACTCACACGGGTCACGTTATGACTGAACGGAGCCGTGGTCTAACTGGTCCCTACAGGGGCGTTTAGACACAGTCAACACACACACACACACATGCACATACACAAACATTGCTGGCAGATTTACTAGGATGGAACTAAGCCTAGGATGCTACATCCTTGGACATGCTGCGTACCGTAGGAGATGGCAGCGTTCCTGAGAAAGGACCGTCTAGGGAAAATGTATCTTATTCCTTTACCTGCCTCTCTTTTTATGGTTTCAGGAAATGTTTGCTGGTCACAATAGTAGTATCAATATATTATGCCTCTCTCTCTCCCCACGGGGCACACACTGGTTGAATCAACGTTGTTTCCAGGTCATATCAATGCAATTACATTGAACCAACGTAGAATAGATGCTGAATTGGCGTCTCTGCCCAGTGGGAAGTTTTAGTCTCTCAGAAGTGTGTGGCTGTGTGCTGTGCCTCAGTGATGATACTGTTGTTGTGTCTGAGGGGACTCAGCAGGGATGAATATCTTACGTCAAAACATGACTCAAATCAAGCCTGGGCGTAAACAAACACATTGAATAGAGGGGCTTCACAAAGGGACTGTCATGCTCCATTGTTAAAACAAGCAGCCGAGGAGCTACAGTGGTTGATCTAAGAATGGTTTCCAGCAGCAGGGGTGTTCTAGCATGCTGGGGAGCCCCATAGTTATTAACGTAGGCAGTGGCACCCCCGTAGAGTTGAAAATATCTACATTGGTACAGCCCACTGGTTTTGGGGAACCCTCAAGGGTCAATGTGTAATTTGAATGTAGTCCTCATTTACAGTGACTTTGTCAGGTATTCTTCCTTCATCTCTATTTTATAACACTTCCAGCAATCCTATAAAATATACAAGAAAAGTAGCTCAGGGATAAATGGCTGAATTCTATGAACAAAGCTGTGACGAGGATGAAACAAACAACAGCATCAAAGTAAAGAGGAGTAGAGACATAAAGAGCGGAACAAGCTGCTGCATAGCTGACCCATGAACAAAGACAGAACATCCTCCTGCCTCAGGGTAGGATAAAGGACAGAACATCCTCCTGCCTCAAGGTAGGATAAAGGACAGAACATCCTCCTGCCTCAAGGTAGGATAAAGGACAGAACATCCTCCTGCCTCAGGGTAGGATAAAGGACAGAACATCCTCCTGCCTCAGGGTAGGATAAAGGACAGAACATCCTCCTGCCTCAAGGTAGGATAAAGGACAGAACATCCTCCTGCCTCAGGGTAGGATAAAGGACAGAACATCCTCCTGCCTCAAGGTAGGATAAAGGACAGAACATCCTCCTGCCTCAAGGTAGGATAAAGGACAGAACATCCTCCTGCCTCAAGGTAGGATAAAGGACAGAACATCCTCCTGCCTCAAGGTAGGATAAAGGACAGAACATCCTCCTGCCTCAGGGTAGGATAAAGGACAGAACATCCTCCTGCCTCAGGGTAGGATAAAGGACAGAACATCCTCCTGCCTCAAGGTAGGATAAAGGACAGAACATCCTCCTGCCTCAAGGTAGGATAAAGGACAGACCAACACAGCCGTGCTACTGGCCCGTCTCTAGTCACGCACACAACAACACAGGACACACAGACGGACAAGCAGACAAATGGACGACCTGCATTTACAACCAAAACAACCAACAAGTGTATGGTGGGAGTCTGTATCTGAAAAGAGTCCATGACTACTGTACAGACCAGCCTTGGATTACAGAGTCCTGGCTAATAAAAAACCAATGGCTGGTGCAGTGCATTGTCAAGGGCTACCTTTAATCCACAATGCTGACTTGTATTCATATTGGGAAAGGAAAGGGGAAACCTAGTCAGCTGTACAACTGAATTGTGTCTTGCACATTTAACCCAACAACTCTGAATCAGAAAGGTGCAGGGGGCTGCCTTAATCGACATCCACATCTTCAGCGCCTGGGGAACAGTGGGTTAACTGCCTTGCTCAGGGGCAGAACAATAGAGTTTTACCTTGTCAGCTCGGGGATTCGATCCAGCAACCTTTTGGTTCCTGGCCCAATTGGGTTCTCTATGTACGGTGAATCACAAGAGGTTTAACAGGTATTTATGGGACAAATCATTGATCCCAGTAATATATTAACAGCACCACTACCCTGAATCGGCTTCACACTATACAGTAGCATAGTCAGCATTACTGTATACCAGGGTATTGCAGTAAAGAGTAAGGGCTAACCATCCTATGTGTTTTGTCCTGTTATTCTCTCTGTCCCTTTACAGTCTGCAGATAGGAACTCTAACATGGCTCTCTGGCTCTGCTTATTCTAATTAGCTGGGTGTTGGGTGGGCTGGCAGGGCCGGGTGTCAGTGGGGCTCATCACTGGACTGGCCTCCCAGGCGGTCACACTGAGCTGGCACTGACACACACAGACCAGAGAAAAGAAAGAGAGAGAGGTTCACTTGCATGCACACACACACACACACACACACACACACACACACACACACACACACACACACAAAGACAAACAGAGGGAGCCGCTCCGCTCCACACCCTGCCTGGGAGGCTTCATTAACTCTGACCTGTTCTTTCAGCCAGCATGCCCTCTTCCTGTTTATTCTCTCTCTGTATGGACAGCCTGACCTCCCAGGCAGCCACACCCTGCTAACACACACTACCACACAGCCTAGTATTATTAGGACCAGCACTACATGAATTAGGTATTAGGTATTAGAGATGGATATGAGGTATGAGGTATTAGGGATAGGGTATTAAAGATCGGACTAGGTATTATCCTAGTCCGGCCTAGAACAGGTTAGCCTGAGTCATATTGAGCTTCTGGGATTAGTTGAGATTGTTAGATTAGATGAAACACATTTTTAGGAGCTGTGGAAATCTGGTCTGGCACGATCAGAGCAGTCATGGTCTAATGGGGCCACACCACTAGGCAGTATAACCAAACCTACTGTACTGTAATACAACTTACCTTATCAAGGATTAACAACCAACCTTGCTTTTATCTGCTGTGTACAGGTGTGCATCCCAAATGGCACCCTATTCCCTATAATGTGCACTAAAGTAGTGCACTATACAGGGAATAGGGTGTAAGTTGGAACGGGCAATATATCTTCTATTGGAAACACTTTACAGCAAAATGCTACCATGAAAAAATAATAGGAAATTAATTTATCAGCTGTTGTTCCCGACACAATACAATATGTCAACAGTGACTGTTTCTCGTCAATATGAAGCTGTGGCATGAATATGATGA